>NC_063203.1:10124913-10224913 GCF_017589495.1 Alosa alosa | reverse complement strand
GCATAAACAGATACACACACATCTATTCACAGTAATCATATGACACATACTCACACAGTAGACATATGTACACATGCATGCACATGCACACACACAGGCGCACACACAGGTGCATGCACGCACACACACTCGCGCACACACACACACACACACACACACACACACATGAACATAAACATAAACACGTACACGCATGCACACAATTCAATAATTTCTCAGAATTATGAACAGGCAAGATGGGATTGTATAAAATGTATTTTACATGTGAAATCTATGAACTAATCATGTTTTGGTACTTGTTGTCTAGCAGATACCAGTGAGAATTGAGTGTGCATAATGCAATTCAGTGAGACAGTTAGAATCATATATGTCTTTCACCTTTTGTTTTTAGCCAGCAGCAAGACCAGCAGATACCCTGACTTTGCTGAATTACTGAAGCTAGTAGGTTCCTGCTGGAAGTGGTGTTGGTGGCTGGCCAGTAGGTGGCACTCAAACAAATATCAATCCCAATGCCCTATTGTAGTGACAGGGACACAGTAGGCTACTGCAGGAGATGTTTTCCTTTGCATGAATGTTAATGTTAATTGAGGCCCTGACTCACCATGGTTGTTAAAGATCCCATGGCACTTATCGCAAAGAGTAGGTGGTTTCCTGATTTGCTGGCTACCTGGTTTATTCAATTTGGCCTTGTAATCATCCTCCCAGTGTGTAATTGGTTCATTCTCGCCTTCACTCTCCACCTGAAACTAGTGTGTGGTGAACATTCTGGCACATAATGGCTGTTGTGCATCACTCAGATGGGTGCTACACATTGGTGGTGCTTAGTGAGATTCTGCCTCTCCTGTGAAGCACTTTGAGTGTCAAGAAAAGTGCTATAACTGTAATATGTTGTTGTTACATTAACCCTTCTCACCCCACCCTACCCCTTTATACTCCTGTTATATATATATATATATATTTATATAAAAGTATATATATGATATATATATATATATATATATATATATATATATATATATATATATATATATATATATATATATATATATAGAGAGAGAGAGAGAGAGAGAGAAGGAAGTTCTGTATGCATTATTGTAACAGATGGGCTAGGTTATTGGTAAAGTAGTTGATGAATAGCACACTACACATGCACACACACACATGCATGCACACACACGACACGCACAAACACACACACAAACACATTAACACACACACACCCTCACACACATGCACCCACACATACAAACACATCTACATCTACACACACACACACACACACACACACACACACACACACACACACACACACACATCTACACACACACACACACACACACACAACACACACACACACACAAAAACACACACAAAAAAAAACTAACTTACATGCAGGCACACACACTCAAAAACACACACACAGAAGCACACAAAAACAACCACACACTGTGCACACACTCAATTACAAACACACAAAAAAGGAACAAAATAGGAAATTAACACAATTTGACAAAAGTGACATATTTTTGTCGAAAAAAATGTGCTGGACTGGGCGGCGGTCATCTAGTTTTGTTGTTGTTTGAGGGAAGGCCTGCGCCAACTTTGTTTGTTTTCTGTTTTTGGAGTAATTTACAGTTTATTTACAGTGTACTCACGGGATGGGCAGCTAGTGGATTGTGAGGAGATGTTTGCTGAATATGATAAAAATAGTAGTGTTGTGGCATAGACATGTATGGCTGCCAGTGGTTGACAATATGACTGCTGATAGAAGTAGCAGTATGAATTCTGATGTGTACACTCGGACTCCACCCAAGAGTTTCACAAGGTAAAAAGATATATGTGGAATAACATTGCTTGGTGATGTCTGTGATTTCCAGACTTCAGGCAGTCAATGATTGCAAAGGATTTTCCTCCAGGTATTAAATATAATCATTATAGTTATAGTTATGTAAGATACAGCCTATTGTCAAATTGCTATTGAGCCTCAAAAATGTCTGTAATTAATAAATGGTTAATGCTGTATTTTTGTTTACCCCTTGAATTAAAGCACATCTTGATTGGATAGTAAGGTGGTGATGTAGCCTACATTTCGTGATGGCAAAATTACAAAACTGGTGTCACAAATACTTGGGTCTGACAGTAACTCATCAGCAGCCTTTCAACAATTGTTTTCTATGTACTGTTCAACTGTAATCTATTTCCACGGCTTCGTACAGTATAGCCTATTGTGGGGCAATTCCATGGAAAATTACGCTTTTTTGTAACATCCATAACGCCAATAAAATGTGATGGTATGGTATGATGTGAATGATAACATGAAATTTGAGCATTTGCTATTTTTGGCTGAAGAATATACAAAAATGCACAAAAAAGGAATGTTATCATTCACATCATACAAATGCCAAGGCATTTCACTGGCGTTATGGATGTGACAAAAAGTCAATTTTCCGTGGAATTGCCCTGTGTAGGGGTAGGTAGCCTAGGCTTCAGGTAGACCTACGTCCCTGACCCTGTAGTCCTTATACGTTTATGGCAAATGATTGCCTGGGTTGGATGTGAGCCTGCCTCAAATGACTCTAAAGTAAGCTTAATTGTTCGTACATACCTGAATTTACAACGCTACTAAAAATGTTAGTATTGTTTCCGCTAGATGGCAATATGGACCATGGAGAAGCAACGAAACAATCAAACAAAAGTTATCATACTTCCTGTTTGGTACTACGTCATCTCTTGGTCTTGCTTTGCTGCGGCTGGTTGTGTCTGGTGCTGCTGCTGTTCTGTGTGTGGGGGGATTTTGACTGTCGCGCGTCTCAACGGTCCGGGGGGATGGCTGTTTGTCTGTGATGTAGTTTGTCTTTTGAACTACTAACTTCAATCTCGTATCCATCTGTGACCCATTCGGTATTGCGGTTGACAGTTTGAAGGGTAAGGCTGTTCTGCTTATGTTCCATGACGTTAGAAATGGGTGGCTGTCTCTCGGAAATTGATCAGTTGAACAAGCAAGATAACATTAGCTAGGTTGCTAACATGAACTGTCACTGGATGACTGACGTTGTCAGTGTTTGTTTGTCAAAACTGGCAGTCTACAACGGTTATGTTTTCCTTGTATATTTATGTTACATAATCGTCACTGATGATGCTGTTCAACTGACAGATAGGTTAGCAACATAGACAGTTAGCACGCTCCCTGCTATTAGTCTTCTACTCTGGTGGATGACTAGCAAGCTAACGCAATTAAGGTTAGCAAGGACAGTTAGCTGAATGCTAATGTTAGCATGGACTGCTTCACTGAACTCCGTGGAACTGTTTCAAGTATAGATCTTCTTCATATTGATTTATTTTTGGATGACAGGTGATTATTCAGACCCATTTGTGGTCAATGTTTACTCGTTCAATAACCATCACACACACATCGTGTTCAGTAGTCTAGGTAGAAGTAACGTTAGGCGATTGAATTATAGTCAGGTGTTTCCTTTCCTTCAAGAGCAATCAAGTAACATTAACATAACTACTCATTAACAGTTAGTTAAGTTAACGTTAATTATCGTTAGGACTATTTTAGTTTGGCGATAGTTCATGTAAGTGAACACGTTAAAGTGAGCAACCTTACACTTGCACTCAACTAATGCGACCTTTGTTATTCTGACTTTTATGATTATACAATAGGATCTGAAAGACCGCGCTATGGCTCTCTCCCGTTCCTCCAGTGAGATGAATGGCGCCGCATTCCCCTCGCCCACCGCCGAGATGGCCGAGATCAATCGCATTCACTACGATCTAGAATACACGGAGGGCATCAGCCAGCAAATGCGGGTCCCTGAGATGCTGAAATACTCCACTGACGACCAGGAAAAGGGGTTCTTCGATGCACCCCACAGCGTCATGATGCATGTGCCCGAGAGGATCGTGGTGGCAGGTGTGTGGTCTGTGTTGAGAGTAGTGTGTAAGGAAGAGGCCATGGCTGTTAATGAATGCTCTAATGTGAAGAGATTAGCAGGCGACTGTAAGTCAATTAAAGTGAAACTAAAACGGTTAGAAAAGTAGGCCTAGATGAAAGTCCATTAAAGGGAAACTGCATTTCTGTGGATCATATGACCAATGCATCTGTGGCAGTTGAGGTTGCATATTGTCCTCATTGGTCAATGGAGAAAAAGAATGACTGACACATTTTCAGTGCCACAACAGAGGTGCATTAAGGTTAAGCTGAAGGTGCTGTATTTCCCGGTCTCAGTGTTTCCCCCCACTCTCTCTGACGCTCAGGCGACGGTGACGATTCCCAGTTCCCCAGACCTCGAGACCTGGACCTTATCCAGTCCACTCCACTGGAGGGGGTGGCCCTGAAGACGCCCCCGAGGGTCCTCACCCTCAACGAACGGCCCCTGGACTTCCTCGAGATGGAGAGGTCCAGTGCACCCAGCCAGCCCACTGAAGAGGTAAGGGGACTGTACCTTCAATGTTCAAGAGGACCTTTATTACATGACCTATAGAAATCGCTTACACTGAATCCACGTCTATTTGAGAATTACATAAGACTGTTTGTGGTTTTGAATTGGACCATGCACTGACTTGTACAATGTTTTTGTGTCCAGAGACACTAATGTTTGTGTGGTTGTTTTCTTGGGTTATCTAAAGGCGAAGAATTACTGGCATCTTCCATTTTAAGCCTCTCACCGCCGGTAGCCTCACCGCCAACAGCTTTATAGACTTTTGGTCTGGTGAGCTACCTCTGTTGGCATCTAAAAACATGCAAATACCTGGCTAACATATCCAGCTGGCAGTGATAAAAGCTTGCCAACTTTGTAACTGCAAACTTTTGGCCCCAATGTTGGCAATGTCGCTGCAAGGCTTTTCATACATTTTTACAGTGCCATCTTTTACATATTTTTTTTTTTCAAAAGTGTAGTAAAGCGGTAGTGTCAGCATCCAGCACCACTTACCCGAGTTCGAATCTGGCCTGAGGTCATTTTCCAAACCCATTCCCCATCTCTCTCTTACCCTCAGCTCTTGTCCACTCTTCACTGTCCTGTCTATTAAAAGCTAAAACACTCAAAAATATGGAAAAAAGTGGCTTGCAAGTTGTTGCACAAAATTGCTTTAATTATGGCCTCAAAGAAGGGTTGAATACAGCATGGTGGGATTGTTGCCTGCACTGACCACCGTGCAGTAATGGTTCTGTGTGTTGCCCTCAGGTGCGGTCACATGGCCGTCTACGCAGAGAGCGCTCCGCCAGCGAGAACACTGCCACACGCCAAAACGGCCAGCTGCCCCTCAATGACTCCATGTAAGTTACTTCAGGACACAGACACACACACACACACACACATTCTTTTCCACGCATGCACACATAACTGTCATGTCATGTTGCTACATATATCCTACACACACACACACACACACACACACACACACACGTGCGACCAGACCATATGAGAGGGGTTTCAAAATGGAATCACCAAGCCCCTCTCATGTATTCTCCTTTCTCTGTCATCCCGATGCTGTTTATGTGTTTGTGTGTATGTGTGTGCGTGCATGCGCATGTGTCCAGTCAGAAGAATGCGAGTTCAGTTGCTGCATGCCGTCAGGCCCACGTGTTGCTTCTCTGCTGCTTGTGTTGTGACTATCCTGTGACTGTAGCCTGCCTGTAGGCCTGCTAGATGAACTTTACAGATCTCAATATCCTCTTCCCTTGTTGTCCAAACAAAGTCATAACTCAACAACTCTAACAATAATGGCAAAAACAACAGTTTTGAGTATCGCTCTATAGCTGATGTGAATGACAACATCCACACTGAATACTACAATGATAATGATGAGGTTGGGGATCACTTTCAGAGCGACTTTAAGAACAATAGAAAACTGACAGAGAGTCGCAAGCCAATAAGACTTTCTGAATCACCAGACAATGACTTCGTGTAGTGTGTGAACCATGATTGCCAAAAGCTGATCAGATAATCTAGTAGCCCAGACATTAGTAGCAAGTCAAGTTTCACTTGCTTATTCTGACTGTCCTGTGGCACCCAATAGAGATTATATTATTAATTTTCCCCATTAACCAGGTAAATTACTATGTAGTTCTTCAATGAAGATAGACCGTAAACCAGTTTATATGTCAGGATAGCACTATTTAAGCATTGAGAGTGCTCTCCCCTGCTGGTCATGGAAAGGTACTACAACCCCTCCAGCTCCTCTGTGCTGCACCAGCAGTGCACTCCTACTGTATCTGGATGCGAGCCTCACCCCACCCCCCTCTTGGACTCTCTCCCTGTCACAGAGTCCTGCGTCGTCGCTTCTCTCCGCTCTCCCCCGTGATGTAACGTTAGCGACTCACACGCTCCTCTCCAGACCCTTCAGCCAAGCCTGTGCTTTTACAGTTATTACATAAGACACGGCGCACTGCAGGCTTCTGAGTCCCTCCCCCTCCACCCCAGCTCACCCACAAGGCCAAACTGAACATCCCTCCATCCTTTACAATCACTCCGTCTCACCCCTCTATCCTTTACAATCACTCCGTCTCACCCCTCTATCCTTTACAATCACTCCGTCTCACCAGGTCCTCATTGTTGTTGTTGTTGTTGACAGAAGTCATGGGCATGTTCAGTGTGAAAGTGTGCTGATGGATGTGTGTGATGGTGGAGCATCTCTGTTGCAGTAGCATGGCATGCTGGCTGTTGGTGCTTGAGGGCTGGTGTTTCTGGGCTTATTTTGCTTTGTCTTTTGTTGTTGTGGTTGTCATGTTTTACTTTTCTTATACTGCTGTGTTGTTGGCACAGGTCCATGTTCCTTGGTTAATCCATAGATCTGAGATTCATGATAGCTGGTGAAACTCTTTTTTTTTTTTTTGTTATTGTTTTTTTTTTTTCCTACTCACTTTTTTTGTGTTTGTTGCATCGATTGTGGTTGTTGTGGGAGTTCTGTTCGTTCTTGTGTGATCTTAGACATTTGTTTCTCTAGAGAGCACTCCAAGGATGTGGTAAACAGTTGGACCACAACCTGTACACTTTTATTGTAAAGGTTCTGATTATCCCTGGCATCTACGTCAGTGTCAGAATGTATCTCCTTAGGATGCTAAGGATAATCAAATGGGTGCTACTAAATCACCCATAGGAGCTGTCAGCATCACATCAATGTTAAATGAGAGGAATTGGACACACTGTAAAACTGGTTGCATTGGGTCCTTGATATGCTTGATATGGAGCTCTTCCCTGTTGTGAAGCTCATGGCCAGTAGAATAATTTCTGTGTGTGTGTGTGTGTGTGTGTGTGTGTGTGTGTGTTAGAAAGAGAGAGGTGGCCCTGTCAGTTTCTAACTGCTGTCTCCATCTCCGGTGTGATGGAATGCCTCTCCTTCTTTCTTTCATTTATTTCATTTATTTATTTCTCTCCATCTGCCTTTACATGTCATTCTCTCACACTCAGTTTATCTGTTCTTACCCCCTGTAAGCTAATTTCTGTGCTTCTTGCCATTGTTCTCACGTGTTCTCTCTCTCTCTCTCTCTGCCCATGTCAGTTTCTAACTGCTGTCTCCATCTGCGGTGTGATGGAATGCCTCTCCTTCTTTCTTTCATTTATTTCATTTATTTATTTATCTCCATCTGCCTTTACATGTCATTCTCTCACACTCAGTTTATCTGTTCTTACCCCCTGTAAGCTAATTTCTGTGCTTCTTGCCATTGTTCTCACGTGTTCTCTCCCCTTTCTCTCTGTCTCTCTCTCTCTCTCTCTGCCCTCCCCCCTTTTGCCTACTCCCTGCCCTCTCTCCGGTGCTTCCCTGGTGGTTGTGTGTGGGGCGTCGGATGCGCGTGCCTGTGTGTGTGTGTGTGTGTGTGTGTGCGCACTCATGTGCAGTGTGACCCCGTCTCTCCCGGCCCCCGTGCGAGCCGTGGTGCCCCTTGGTGCCCCCGTGGAGGAGGGCGAGTGGCTGAGCTCCCCCGGCGGCCTGCTCTCCTTCCTGCAGAGCAGCACGCGCCGGGCCTACCAGCACGTCCTGGAGGTCCTGGACGAGAACCAACGCAGGTGACCCCACGCGCCCATCAACACCCACGCCAAAGAAAATACACCTCAGTTACCCCCCTGCCACCTCAGTAATATCCTCTAAATGCTTCGGCTCCTGTGCAGTCCTACCCATCTACGAACTTCATTTTGGTCACTCTTTGGTCATTTTGGTTATGGTTTGGTTTTGTTGTCGTTGTTGTGATTATTGTTTTCGGTTTTAGTTTGGTTTATTGTGTGTGTACATTTTGTTTGAGAGATCCAGGCTGCGTTGGCCATGTGTAAGTGTGTATGGGGCAGAGGTTTTGAGTTTGCGATTGTTCACAGTCAGATGTTGGCATCCACGTGTCCGTGTCCCATTTCTCTTTTACGTGATGTGGTGTCAGTCCACAGGTGCTTGGCCCTCTCTTGTGGCCTTACTTTGTTTGTTTGTTTGTGGCTTTATTTGGTTATTTATTTATTTGTAAACTGTCATCATTGTCATTCATACCTGACATGCTGCTATTCCTGAACCATGGCTTGGCTTTTTCTTTTCTTGTTGCTCACTTTTTCTTACCTCGCTTCCTTTACGTGTAACCCTCCTTCCTCCACTGCTGCTAGTCATGGCTGTTTTACTGCTTGATGGAATCTGTGTCTAAAGTGACTAAAATAATGTAGATATTTTGGAACAAAATTCAGTGGTCATATTCACAAAGTACTGCATCTTACCACTAAGAGTACTCCAAAGTTGGACTACAAAGTGTTCAACTAAAAGTTTCCTCTTACAACCTATTCACAAAGCTGCCGAGACCAACTTTTAGTAAAAGGGGAACAAAACCAATCCTAAGCTAAGGGAAAAGTTCTATTGCTATGGCTGACGTCAATTCTTAGGCACAATCTTAATTTCTGTGATTGGTTGATGACAAGTTGGCAGGTTTGTCCTGGTGGGTAGGCATGCGCTAAATGGCCTACCTCAAAAGATGAAAATCAGATCATTAAATAAATATCACAGCCACAAATGATATGGTAATGGAATATGCAACTTATTGACAGTGTATTTTTAAAACGTTTTCAAAATGATTCTGTATGATGACACGTTTGCGTAGTTCTGTGGCCTTATCCTTATAAGTGGGCCTTACCCCCACGATAGGGATCTGTGATTCTGTATGTGCATTTCAAAACATTGCAACGTGGCATAATAGAAACTACTGTGTTAAGGTCATTTGTGAGTCAGAAGTTAAGGCTAACTCTTAATCTTAATCTCTTAACAAACCCATTATTTGTAGAAGTTTTTACTAAAACGGCAGGTTAGGAGCTACTCTTAGGGCCCGTCCACACGGAGACGCTTTTTAGGTTAAACGCAGAGGTTTTGCTTCGTCTTGGCCGAGCGTCCAAACGAATCCTGTAAACGCACTGCCCGAAACCGCACTTTTCTGAAACCTGGTCCCAGAGTGGAGAAATCTGAAACCGTAGCCCGCTTTGAATTGTTTTAGACAAGCTTTAAACCGCACATCCTGCTTAGCATTATCAATGATGTCACCTCAGCTGCCCTGGACTTGCACTTATAGTATTGCCTAACAGTACTAGTTTTCATACATGACATTACCTACGATTACACTCCGTAAGATAAATATCACAACTGGTGCTGCGCAGCGCCGATAGCTTATGACTTGGTGGACTGAACACTGTTTTTCCCGTTTTTTTTTTTTAATGCATTCTAGCTACTGTCAGTGACGCGAGAGAACTTAAGTTATTAGGAAAGTGCGGTGTAAGTTCAGGCTACATTAATTTGTGCGTAGTGCCAGTGTCATTCATTTATTTTACATGTCTTACAACATATATACATGCATTCACAGTCGAGTGAAATCAGATATAAGCATACAAAGACGCTTAGAACTCACGTTAAGCCGATGGTAGAACACTGATTGCAAATGCACGATTTGATTTGATGCAGGCAAACGTATTGTTACTAACGAAGGTTTTATAGCAATATTAAATGTGGCGACAGAATAGCCTAAAACTTGGGTAAGCCTTGCGTTTAGTGATAGCCAAAACTAATGTGAATCACGGACTACAACCAAAGAAAGTAAAGGTGATTAGTAGGCCTACCTGCGTTAGCCATATAAAGGACGGGACTGCACCCTTCACAAACCGTAAAATAAAGTTTATTAGTTTTACAGTTGACTACAGTTGACAGTTCACCATCAGTCCACACAAACAATTCTGGATTCCTTGCACTAGCCATTTTGTCATAGCTTATTCTGTCTGTTTGTAAAGCACAAACTTTGGTCAATTTCTGTAAAGAAACAGTGCCACCTATAGGCCTGGGGTATGAAGTAACGTGTTGAGTCGTGTTGAGATGGATTTGTTTGGACGCAAATATTCTTGATGCGGTTTCAGGGAAGACGGAGGAAAAAAAGATCGGTTTCGTACGTGTGGACTAGCCCTTAGCCTTAAGATTCTTTGTAGGCCTAGTACGGGGTTCAGTGAGTGCAGGGTTAATTTTCATTTTTCATTTTTTCCTGTGTGTGTGTGTGATCTGATTTCACTGTTGTCCCTCTCCTCCTCGCTCTCCAGCAAACCTGTGCTGAGAGGAGGCTCTTCCTCTTCCTCTTCAAATCCTGGGCCTGACTCCAGGTAACTCCTCTGTCTCCACTCCCTCTCTACACCACCCTGTCTCTCTCTCAGCCTGTCCCCCTGGTACTGCCTCTCCTTTCCATTCAATAATACGAGAAGCAATGTGTGTGTTTTGTGGCCTTTGATGGTAATTTTGATACCACAGATGAATGAAGTCCCAGTCAGGCAATGGTAGGATAAATCAGGAACACAGTTTAATAGTTTTTTAGGGAATAGTCAGGATCTAAGTATCCTTCCAGGTTGACGGGGGGATGGTGTTGGTCATCCCATCTTACGTGGACCACACTGAATCAGAACCTGATTAGTGCCACCCTGGCAATCCAGACCAAATAGCTACTGGTGCAGGGGATACACTCATTGCAGAACAGAGAAACACTGCAAAACCATAATATTCCCCACTTATCTCTAAACACATAGTCAAACACAGATATAGTCAGGGACAGTGCAGGAACAGAATGAAATAAAAACATCTCTCTTTATGTCATCTCATATGTGGAAGAACACATAGCAGAGAAATGGCTAACTTAGTTGAATTCTTTTATACAACCACAATTCTGACTGAACATAAGGACACATCAAGACACAAACTGCTTAGGAATGTAAAAATGATAAGCTCTGATTCCAATACTCAACCTGTTATTCGGTCTTCAGGAGAAGTGTGTGCAGTTAGTACCTTCTGATAATGTGGCGTGTGTGCGCTTGTAGGTAATATATTATTACTGAATGTGTTTAATTATTTCATTGTGTGTGTTGGCTTTTCTATTAGGTGTACTCTCACCACAATGGACACAACATTGGAAGGAGGACCCGACGACATGGCTGTAGTTGATGCAACAACGCTCCGGCGACAGGTACATACCTTAGCTCAGACAAGGATGAAAATAACTCAGTGGATATAGATATTGTTCACTGATTTGATTGTTTTTATAGAAAATAACCAAATGACATGTTTTGATTTAGAAATTGTTCACTGATTGTATTGGTTATAAAAAACAACCAAATGACATGTTTTGATTTATGGCTGAAGGTGGATACATTTGCACCTAACATGATGAACACTGAAAAGTCTATACATGATGTCATTGTTAGTTCCTAGGGGGAATTAGGGCTGTATGGGTGATTTTCCTAACAGCTCAGTGCTGCCTTCTGCAGATCATCAAGCTGAATCGCAGGCTACAACTGCTGGAGGACGAGAACAAGGAGCGGGTGAAGCGTGAGAAGATCATGTACTCCATCACCGTAGCGTTCTGGCTCATCAACACCTGGGTGTGGTTCCGTCGTTAATGCCACTTCACTCCAAAGCCGCCCCTATTGGCCACTGACCCTGTCCCTGTTGAGGGAGCTTAGAGCTGGAGGAGAAAGCTAAGCCATGCATTGCCTGTGTTCTGTGTGTCAAAAACTGTTTGCCAAATATTGCTCTTTTCTCTCTCTCTCTCTCTCTCTCTCTCTCTCTCTCTCTCTCATAGGCTATAGCTGGAAAGCCTTGGTAGGGGAACAGTTTGGGTAAAGGGATACTTGTATTCATTTTGGATTCTTTCTCGTTTTATTTTGTTATACATATGGAACTTGTAAATGTATTATTATTTTTATATGACTTCAATTGTTTTTTCCTTTGTTCCTCGGTTTTGTATGTTTTTAAGACCATCCTGCTGTTAGCACAAAAAGATGCAAGCTTGAGTGACCTGTATATACTTCCTCTCAGCTCTGAGAGATCTGGTTGTATTTATCATTTCTAGGATGACCACTTTCCGCACATGGAAGCAAGCTGTTGGTGTATTATAAAATAATAGGACTGATATTGTGAATGCATATTTAAAGTATAGCATTGTACAGCATCCTCATTATGCAACACGTGTATTTCTGTAGCATTCTGCAATCAAACATTTAAATTAATTTCTAATCAGTTTCCCCTGTGTTAATTTATAAGACCATTCTGATCATCCTGTCATTTTATTTGTGTGTCATCTTCATACAAGGTCAATAAAATGTTCATTGTGTCATTTTTTTGTGGTCAATAATATTATATCACATACACAAATTGATTCAATTTTTCTGAGTCTTATTTTGCAACGTTGAACGAGAAACATGTAATCATGCACATACATGTAATTTTGGTGCAGGATCAAAAATGTTACAGATCAAAGAACAGTGAGTTTTTTTTATTTATTTATTTATTTACAGTAACGTTTCAAGTCCTTATGGCCCTTCCTCGGACTTCACTTTATTTTTGCAACGTTGCCTCATGTTGGGTCCGTTTTTAAACAGCCCGGAACCAAATAGGGGTGTTCAGGGGAAGGTTATCAGCGATGCACAGCTCTTTGGACAGCTGTCATGGCGTCAGGACTCCTTGCATCCCGTGGCGTGCTAACGCTCGGACTTCACTATCAGCATGTCTGCCGTTCCGTTCTTGTCACACAGACCCGACAAAAGAAGCGTTGGATGAAGGCTTACACACGTATAATGGAAGCCAAGCTTAAGCTCGAGGGACCCCCGCCACCGAAGCGACGGTTAGTTTACCATCCAGCTAGCATGCCCTTAGCCAACGCTAGACAACATCAAGTGCAACTGTGGCTGACCCCTAGGTCTAGTGTCTTGTAGATAAGGGCATGTATTTATGTTGTTGGGCACTGCGTGCACACAACATCTATCCATCTAACCTTTGTCTATTTTATTTGGTAGTGACTTGGAGTAACGCTACATTTGCATGGGAACTAGTTACATACGTAACGTTGTGATCAGTCCGGTCTCTTAACATCCGTGGTGCCCTCATTCATTAGATTCCGTGTTGATGTTAGTGCCAGTAATCCGTTAAGCCCTGACTAGTCTCTTTTCATAGGATGTACTCGCAAGGTTTGTAAAAGGATGCAGACCAAGACTGATTGGGTTATTAGATAACGGTAATCCCCCCCCGGATGCATACTCTGTCTGGCCATGGTTAGACAAAAGTGCCACCTTTGGTTGTGTTCTTCATTCTGTGATCTTATACACAGTCCTGGCTCTGTACATGAGAAACAAAATGTGTGGCTCCTACTGCAGAAAGACGGTTATAAACAAGCAATATCTAGACAATCGGTATAGTGTTTCAGTAGCATGTAATGGAGGGGTCTATAGTTTTATTGGCTTTTCAACATATCAGCAGCCTGTTGCAAAACCGTACTGTACTGTGGGTATTGCATCTTCAAGGATTATACAAATTGTATGCGCCAGTGAAACACTAAACCTGATTCTGTGGATTTCACTGATTTTGGATGATTCACATAGACCTGGCCATGATGTCACTCACATGTCCCCTTATTATCTCCACCTTCATCTCTCGTCACCCACCCCCCCAGCTCAGAGAAGCCAAACTGGGATTTCCATGCAGAGGTGGAGGCGTTCGGCGCCCGTTTGCAGGAAAACTTCCAGATGGAGAGGCTGAAGGCGGCCTTCGTGAACCCGTGCTACGTACGCGTGGAGCAGGAGCGACGTAGCGCCTTGGGCCTGGAGCCTGAGATGGCCGTGCTAGCCCTGAAGGACAACAAGAAGCTCCGCACCAGAGGCGTTGCCCTCACACGGGACTTCCTGTCGGACTGGTGCCGTGCCAGCTTCCCCAGCCTGCCCGCCGAGGGAGCATCCGCCCTGGTGGACCACCTGATGACGCCCGAGGTGGTGTGCCACGTGGCACGAAACCTGGGTGTGGAGGACCTGACGATGAGTGCCGAGGTGCCGGTGCCTGACGATGTTCTGTATGGAACATTCTGCGCGGTGGTGGCTGCGCTGGAGGAGAGCAGTGGGCCACAGAGAACCGGACTCTTCCTCAGGGTGGGAACTGGGCGCTGCCTGTCAGAATTCACAAACCTGCTCAAGACCCTGTCTGTCCCTTAAGATGCTGGCTTTTAGAGATCACCTCTCAGGCTTCTATTGTTATTAAAGATTTGTTTGATCTTGTAGATGCAGACAACATATTGTTATACCAGATTAGTCTCATTGAGTGGATTCAACTTTGTATGTGTACAAATTAGATTTTTTAAGATTACAAAACAATGCTCTAAAACAAACAGTATGTGACTGCTAGAGAGGAACTGGAGTATGTTTAGTCTGCTTCATTGTTGGTTCATCTGTTTGCCCGCAGGATTTCCTGACCACGCAGCTGATTGGTAAGGATCTGTTTGACCTGTGGTCAGTGGTGAACCCCATGGGCCTACTGGTGGAGGAGTGCACCCGCCGAGGGCTGCCCCTTCCCGAGCCTCGTCTCCTTCGCTCGGCTGGGGCCAGCACTGTCCTGCCACTCTTCTTTGTGGGCCTCTACTGGTATGTCCAGACACTAACATTACTCTACCACCGTTCACACTGCCCTTATTATCTACACATAAAAATATCATTAGTCATCATCAGCATTCTTGTTATTGGTTATTATTTGCATTTTTGTATTAGGTTGAGATATGTGATAGGTTATAAATATATATTTTTATTGAGAGATTATTAACATTTGTGTGTGTGTGTGTGTGTGTGTGACATTTGTGGCCTGCTGCATCTGTCTGTCTGTGTGATAAGTGATAAGAAACTCCTGGCGGAGGGTCCTGGTGAAACACTGCTAGCTGCCGAGGAGGAGGCCGCCCGTGTGGGTCTCAGGAAGCTCTACGGATACACAGAGAACCGCCGGCCCTTGGATTTCAGCCCAGCCCCGCAACTGCACGTGTCCCAAAGCAACACGCAAGCACTCAGCAGCGGTTAGAAGGGAGCTCACACGTTCTCACAAACAGTCAACGCTCTTGTCATTCGCCAGAGGACTTTCAGCCTATTTCTCAAAAAAAGAAACCAACAAGAACTGGTATTTTCTTGATCGGTTAGACAAAAAAGTTTGAACAGGCTGAACAAAGATATAGTACTCAGCAGAGAACACGGTGAGAAACAACCTCTCACACACCTCAAAACAGGACAGAGACATTGAGCTGTAAATCAGAGGCATTTCATTGGATGTCCTTGTTTTGTCTATTTTTTTTGTCTGTCATTGCAAATGTATTATTAATACTCATGCAAAATATTCATGAATAATAAAATAGTTATTTCAGAAAAGGAGATGGTGGTGGTAGTGCTTTATTCTCATTTGTCTGCATGAAGAGGGTAGTTTCGGCATGCTCAGAGTGAGTAAATTATTAAGAAAATGATCAACGGTTGATGCTTTAGAGATTGGGGAGGGGGTGGTTGCATATGTCTTCTATTGTGTCATTTCAAATGAGCTGGCTTACATTGCCTCTGGTGGAAACAGACTAGCTTCAGTCTTTATTATTAATTGTGTGTATGTGTGTGGGCGCATGCGTGTGTGTGTGTGTGTGTGTTTCCTTCTCTGTTTACAAGCTTACACTGAGACTGGTGAAGATGTGCCTGTTAAGAAAACAGGAAGTGGCACAGCCACAAACAGGAAATGCAGTGCTTGCGTCTTGTCTGTGTGACTGCTGTGCCCAGGCTTTGTCAGGAAGTCATCAAGCCCTCATTAACAGTGGGCGAGCCTGATTTGCCTAACCAGAATTCCAGCAGTAACTTTGAGTGCAAACTGGCTGTTTATAAAGATTTTTTGTACATAAACTTGTTTATAATTTTAAAACAGTGTGGTTAGATGAACTGTATTGCAACTGTATACCAGAGAGCAGCCACTTGGCAAGAAATTGGCAAATAATGCATTTTACACCCCTTACCTGACCTGTTTTAGTCCACATTGCAGTTCCCATGTATGTCATTGATCTACAACCACATTTATCCTGTTTCCACAGGTCAGTTGCTATATTGACAAAGCTTTTTCAAATATACACACAAAAGCCCAAGCCTGTGTACTCAGCACATGCAGTACATGCAGTATAAGCTAAGTGTTCTTCTATTATGATTTACTCTGTTCATAGGCTACCTGGGGCCCAACTGTAAAAGTGATTAAGGAAATTAATGATATTGATAGTCATCAAGTTGCAATACCTTCATACATTTAGGCATATAGTAGCAAAGACTACAAATGTTGACTCTTCCACATTTAAGAGTAGACTGTGCAGGTAACACCACTGTGGTTGGCAAAACAGCATGACTACCGGTACTCAGGGGCCGTTTATATGAGAACGATTGCGAAGGAAGACGACAAAATATTTTATCATAAGGGCCTTTCGTTTACAAGGCGACCCCGCCATCGGGGCTTGAAGACGCAAAAATCTGAAGACTCCTTCCAAAGTGTAGAGTTTTGAAGACGACCCGGGTTGCGTCTCCGTCTAAACGGCTAAACCATCTGTCAAATTAGAATGTCTGCGAGTGACGTATCGGGGTTCTATCACTCCACCACCCAGCGGTCTGGAATGCATATCCAATCGAATATCACATACTCTTGCGTCTTCATATAAACAAAGATTTCCCCCTGAGAATGCTCGTCTAAACGCGAATAAAAAAATGAGGACGAGACGCCACTTCTGCGTCTTCTCTTTTCATCGTCACCGTATAAACGAATCTTATCACTCCAGTCAGTCTGCGCCTCCCTGGTTCAGAGTGGCATGCCACTGGCTTGCCGAAAGTTGACCTGCGAAGCGACAGTCAATTATTGTAATAATTCCTAGGTTCCTGCGATATATCAAGGCTTCAACTACAGATTGATATGGAGTTGACCGGGATATGTCAAAGCACAAATATCTTCTCTTTTTCTGAACTCCATGCAAAACATAACTAAGTTTCTTTTGTACGGTATTGTCTAATGCTATTCAACACCATCTGCCTAGTGGTATGTCAAAAAGAAAAAAACAAATATTCCAGGTCGAGTGTAACCCGCTGTGTGTGAATTAGGTCATGCAAACAGCGAATTGCAAGACAGTTTTGGTTTGCTGGGTGGCGCTAACTCACGGGCGTTGCATGCTCCTCTTGGCTACGACGTTCCGACTCCTTGTTCGTGGAAACGTGGGGTCGTTGTGAATTCCGGTCCGTCTCTTCATTCAGCCGCCCTCCTCTGTGTGGCTACGCTAGACCGTGAGTTGGTAGCTATCCATTAAGCCGCAGCAAGCAGCCTACGTTGTCTCTGGGTGTTTCAGGTCCTTCGCCGGTTTGTCTTTCCCCTTCCCTTGATCCTTAACTATCCCGGCCCCAGCCATGGCTGCGAGTGCGAAGCGAAAACAAGAGGAGAAACACCTGAAGATGCTCCGAGAAATGACTAGTTTGCCTCCCAATAGAAAGTGCTTTGACTGCGACCAACGCGGCCCAACCTATGCCAACATGACGGTGGGGTCCTTCGTTTGTACCTCTTGCTCCGGTATTCTGTAAGTAACACTTTCCTTGTTTGCACTGCAGGTCTGTTTTATTAGCAAGTGACATGTTTTTATCCTGGGGACAAATGCATGTTAATAACTTCAATATGAGTGGTGGTTTAAAAAACATTTCACATAAAGAGTTTGTAGACCTGCCTACAACACAAGCCGACATTATTGTCTGCATTTTGACCGGTGGGTGGGGGGTTGGGTAGCTAGCTGGCTAGCCACATTTACAGCTAAGTTATGTAGCCAGGCATTTAGCGGTAATAGCGCGCAGACATAAGCGCTACCCGGCAGTGCTAACAGGCTGCGACTGTATAGTATTGTGCTGTTGTGGTTAACACCATATAAATGTAGCTAAGAAATGAGCTGGTTTGAATTATTTAATAGATTATGTGGTACTAAATGTCATCGGTCGCTGGGAACAGTAATGTTACCGTTGACTGGCACACGCTAGATAACGTTAGCCGAGCTAGTAGGATAGTTAACGTTATCATATCGAGAAAGATACCCACCCAGTGCACATTGGCTAGTTGTTAGACGCCCCTGATTCAGACCTGGTTAGGCCAGCTAGCTATGGCTAGCTGCATATACGGGCCCTTTTTCAGTGTCAGACATTCGCAGTTACCCAAGTTCATCAAAATACTTAACGTTATCAGAGTCTGCTGTGAAATATGACTTATTACACGTAGTCTAACGTCAGAACCCTAAACCTAGTAATGTTAGAACTTTGTCAGATTTGAAAGTAAGAAGGCATTTATCGCGGTGTCCCATGAATAGCTTGCCAGAGCACTCAAGATTTCGCATATTACATCCTCATTAGAAGTGTAACGTTAGCTAGCGTGAAGCTGCAAGTGACAACGAGACAATCCAAACAACCGGCAAGTTGAGTGCTCCAGACCCAGTTTAGCTCCGAGGCAAAGCCCGTGACAACTTGTTGATTGATCATAAGCTAAACGATGAGCTCTGTTAATGGTGTGCAATACGCCACGACCCTGTGAGGGCAGTTCACAATGGCGCGTAATCCTACACTTGTTTACCGTTTACACCTTGTTTATTATTGACGCACGGCGTTAACTCGACTCCTCTCATTTGAAAGACAGTGATGACTTTCCACTGCTGTTGTGAGCGAGCTCACTGACTGTCCTTGCAGTTAGCTAGTTAACGTAATTTGGCATTACATGATTTTGACAGTTGTATGGCTCGATCCAGCGCAGTCCATCCCTGCCTGGTTGTGTAACTCAGCATCTGTACAGCTACGGATTTAGGATTAGTGTTAGATATTTGCTCCAACCCCCGCCCCTTCCCAAAAGGGAAAATAATCAGAATTCAACCCTCAGGGGAAGTCGAAGAAGTGGATTTTGTGTAGTAAAACTGCTGACGAATGAGCTGTACTGCGGAATAGCCTATCATTCGCTAAAAATGCAGATGAGAGGAGAGCTGTATCTAGACAGCCTTCACACAAATAACGAATGTCACATAATCATATTTAAGTTTGTATTTTGTTTGTATTGAAGATCGAGTTTGAAAAGCTAGTACACTTGATTCTCCTCTCCAAAGTGTTCCCCTCTAGGCAACATCATGGACAACCTGTGCCTTTATTAAGTCATTATTTCAGACCACAGGGAATCATCTTCAGGACGCCTTTCCTTGTGTGTCCGACTGTTTTACAGCTCACATTACCTTTCATATAGAAGCCGGTTTCTTCCTTGGGCAGGACTACCTCGTGTGTGTGTGTGTGTGTGTGTGTGTGTGTGTGTGTGTGTGTGTGTGTGTGTGAGCGCACGCGCATGTGTATACGTATGCTTATCATTTCTGAGCAAATATTGTGTCCACCTACAAGGTCCATCAGTGAAGTTCTTTTTTTCTTGGTTTTGTCCTTGTGCTAAGAGAATATAGACAAATTGGTCTCTGGAAGCTGTCAACACAGCCAGGTTCTTTCTGTTCCTGTTTATCAAAAAGACTTCTGCCAGCGAAGCACTCCACACACCACTCCACACTCTTTTCACACACAGAAGGATTCAAATTGTCCACGTCACTGCTAGTAGCCCAATACAGTATTCGGTAGTAGCCTACATCCTATGAAATTGTGTGTGTTCAGAACCTCTGTTGCACTCAGCACAGTGACTGGCTGACCCTGTAGTGCTGCTTTGTGAAATGTCTCTCTGCTGTAGAGTTAGAATGTTTTTGACTCATTTGTCCTTTCTATCTTAATGCAAGATAATGGTTCCCAGTCTACATGAAATAATCATGCTTAGCAGAAAGTTCAATAAATAAGTCATGTCCATTAGTGGAGCTGATAGGCCTAACTGCAGCAATCTTTCCAAAGGGGATGCTGGAACCAAATGTTGTGTGTGTATTATATCCTATTCGTATAGTAGCACAAAGTCTCATGTGAGGATGAAAGTGATGCTTTGTTGATGTTGGTGTGAATGTTTGCTTTGTCTTGAATCTTTGGATCAGAATCTATGGATAGGAAATTCATGTCACGTGTCCACTCCCACTATGGCTTTTTGACTTATGTCTGTCGTTGTGGTAGATTGGGGTATGACCACTGTTATGACACATACACGTGTCGTGTTAAGATTGTGGTTCAGGGTGAGGGAGAAATCTAAGAAAAATGGTTGGTCGGTCTGCCATCTCTCAGACCCCCCCCACCCCACACTCCTCTCTCTCTCTCTCTCTCTCTCTCTCTCTCTCTCTCCAGTTACTGTCAGACCCTGATGTTGATCAGTTTTTTTTGTTTTTTAGGTCTCAGGAGGAGGAAAAGAGAGTGTTCTATCCAATGTGGACCACCATTCACTCACACACTCTCTCTCTCTCTCTCTCTCCCTCTCTTACACACACACACAAGGCCTTTTCACACAAAGATCACGCTAAATTTGCGGGAAGAGGGTACGTCTTTTTGTGTCTGAAAGTGAGGTGAAAATTTGCCGGCCTGCCGATCTGTTCACATGATGCAGCATTTTTGGGAGCCAGGAGGCAGGATCAGCTTTAGTAAATTAAATTGTGACGTGCAACAGGGGGCGTGTAGAGTGATAGTCGTAGGCCTTATTTGCGTGGGCCTTTAGATACAGCAGGTGTGTGATTTCAAAAACCATGGCGGGAGAACCGACTGCACTTTGGTTAGCTTGCATTTGCTTTGCTGTTGCTGTTAGAATGTTAAATTCTTGCGATAGATGTCTTCAGACAAAAAAAAGTAATTTGGAAGGAAAATTGAAGAGAATAGTTGCCCCTTGCCTTGGCGGTACAATGTACTGTGCGTACAATTTATTCATGAAATCGTTCAATATTACAACAATAAAAATAGCTTGTGTACTGTCTTAATTGAAACATGCTTTTATGCTGGAAAATGATAGCCTAGGGCAAAGAGAATGGACATCTCAACATAAGGATACATTAGAAGATGATGATTAGTGTAAACTGTGTCACACGACGTGATGAGCAGTTCTTTAAAAACGCAACGTTCCATTCAGTCATAAATCATTCAAGCGTAGGCCTAGTGCTCGTCATGAAAAGAAAACAGCAGCTTAATATTTTTCAGGTGTTTAACAGTAGGCCTAGGCGCACTGTTAGCAGTTATGCCGAAGGCAGTGAGATTATTAGGCATTGCATCCTGTCACTCAACATCGCAGTTCGGGTTGATAAGATTCAGTTAATGCAAGTATGGATCGTCTCAAAGTTTGGGACAACCAAACAGCAGTATAGGCAAAGCAAATCCTAATTCTTAGGTTACCATAGCTGTCTTTTCTCTAGGCCTGGGCCTATCGGAAATCGCGACATAAGCACATTGGTTTCTTTTTTCTTTTCTTTCTTTTTCGCTTTTGGGTAGTGAAGCGATAATGCATTTAAAGCAGTACATCAAGTGAGCCAGAGCCGATATGGCCAGAACTGCTCTGTAAAGGTATTTCTGTCCCACCCAAATTTGCTGAACTACTTGCGAAGTAACCTATTCATCACAGACATCACATGTATCACACGAAAGAGCTTTTTCTCAGCCTTTAAACGATGTTAGTGGTTAGTAATTGTGGTAAACGGTTCACAAGAAAAGTAACTTTAATCTTATTTTTTTGCGACCGTCTCCCTACCCATTCATTTTGGTGGAATACTTCGCAAACTTTCCCTCAACACATGACAAACCATATATCAGAATAAACAGCAGACCTTACTGAACATAAAGGTGTAAAGCATTCCCCTGCAAAGTTAGCCATTCCAGAGTAATCCGGTTTTAAATTTGCAGCAATGTCTTTATGCATGTCTCCAACTTTGCGGTTCCTAATGTATTTCAATTGTTCAATAAGTCTACATGATTTTATAACAGGCCAAATACAAAATAAATGTTACAAATATTGCCTAGATAAGCATTACAATCAGAGGATATACATATAGGGCAGACAGACGCTCATGAGTTAATGCTTTGTTTTATCGCTGGATTTTAAGATAGCCTATTATGGCAACTGATTGCATTCCAAGCTACAGTCAACTCTAGCAGGCATTGAATGACTGGAGACTTTGTGAATTTATAGATTGACATAATGTGCTTTCTCTGCTATTGCTGCTTTTGATCAGTTAGATTGGGCTGGACATAGCATTGAAATGCCCGCCCAGATTCCCCTTTCCACCTTGACCCATTCACACTGGTGGCGTAACGAAAAAACTCTGCAAAATGTCTAGGGGGCTTGGTAGTAAATTTGGCGAGACACTTTGTCCCGCCGTTCCGCCTCGGTCTATGTGAAAGGGACAGTCGTTCCGCGATTCTGGTACATAAAATCGCGGCGATTTTACCAGTGTGAAAGGGCCTACACACTCACACACACGCACACAAGTCCTGTATACCTTCTTCTTCCAGACTCTTCTTTGTTCTAGCCCATCCGTCACTTCTTAACTTCAGTGGTCTGGTCATCCTCATCATCTTCTTCCTTATTGGATCATGTCTGTTCTCTGTAGCTCTCCTCTTTTTTTGTTCTGACTTTCTCATCCCATGCTCTGGGGCAGATCGGGGCTGATGCTGCTTCACACATCCCTGGCTAGAAGTGTTGACACCCTATCACAAGTGTTTTTGCTTTCTAGCTCTCTCCTCAACCTCCTTACCTCACCTGTCAACTTCATGTGCTGGTTTTCCTGGACATGGATTAAACCTAGTCCTGGATTCAAAGCTCTTTTTCAGTGGAATTGTTCATTGACTCTCTTCTAGTCTAGTACTAAGCTTAATCTGTGTCTGGGAACCCTGCCCTGCTCCTCTCCTGCTCTGTCTATCTCTCCCCTCTCTCTCTCTCTCTCTCTCTCTCTCTCTCTCTCTCGCTCTCTCTCTTTCTTTCTTTCTTTCTTTCTTTCTTTCTTTCTTTCTTTCTGTATCTCTCTCTTTCCCTCTCTCTCTCTGCATTCATCTTCTCCAGCACTCCTCCTTGCATCGTCTCTTGGTTTTGCTCTCCATCTCTTCCCGTTCATCTCGACTGGCTCATCGTCCCTCTCTCTGGTGGGGAGGGAGAGCGCCGTGAATTTCCCTGCAGTGCTGAGGGTGGGTCTGCCTCGGTAGCTGTGTGTGTGTGTGTGTGTGGTGGGGGCGGGGGGTGTAATTGAGTTCTTTTCTGAGCCACTGGCACATTTCTATGTGTCCTGGGAGGTCTGCCTGGAGCCTCCTGAGCATCAGAGAGTAGAGTAGGCCAAGGGCTGCTGGGGAACCCCTCAGCTGGAAGCCTGATTGGCTGATCAGGGGACCGTGTGGAGCAGTTTTATCAGGTTTTATTGGCTGATGATGAAATGGTATGTTCCTGTGTAGCCAGTCCTGATTTGCTTGCTGAAAGGGAGAAAGTTGTAGATGATTATGATGATGATTCTGTTTGGCTGATTGGTTGCCCTGGTTGCTGTATTTGCTGGTTTGAAGTGGTTGTGTGAGCGAGAGGTTTTCAGTTGCTTAGTTAGTCTATATTTACTTTGTGTGTGTGTGTGTGTTAAAGATGTTCCGCAATCCCTGATGTTCGGTTAAAAATGCCAAATGCCAACCTCTGTGGTCAAATAAATTAAGGTTGGCATCTGCTCAGTAAAGACAAGATTCCAGTGAGTGTCGGTTGGCCTGTGTCTGACCTGACCAGGCATTGCCCCTTGGAATACCCTGAACCAGTCAGGTGGACTGCAATAAATACGTCAGACTCAACATGAACTACACCTGACTTAATGTCATGCTTGAATACAGCACCAGCAGCTTCTTTAGTCTTCAGTTTCACCCATGAAGTATTACTGCGAGCCCTGTAACCAATTGCTAGATAGTAAAGCTTAGATGCCCTCATTTTATTATGATCCTTCTATCCTATCCTACACCAACGCCACACCAAAAGTCGTTGAATTTTAGGGATGAAACCTACAGAGAAAATGTTTTGTGTTGTCCTTAATATCAATGTGGTAAAAGCTAAAATCTGAGCTAATCTAACCAGCTGTTATATCAAGTCAAGTCAAGAATTATTTGTCCCCAACAAGGCAATTGGTTAATAAAATGATGATATTTTTGAAAACGACAAACACCACCGTGCAACAGTTATTTTACCTAAATTTGTTTTACGACAATGTTCTCGTTCTGTTTGAGGTATGAATCCAGCACATCTCTTTGCGTTACAGTGGTAGCCTATCTGTAGATTTTTAAATTTATTTTTAAATAGAAGCCTATTTAAAATTCAATTCAATCGACTGCATCATAGTACTTGTGTGAAATCATTGTGATCTGAATATTGTCCAAAATAATTGTGATTATGATTTTTGCCATACTCAAGCGGTCTATTCTACTCTATTGTAAAGCACTAGTGGGATGACCTATGATTAATACTCATTATATTGCTGATAGGTAGTAATAAATATGAGGGAGTCATGAATAAATCAGCAGTGAGTGTGGAGTGGACGAATGGGGGACGTGTCTGCACGATTGAGAAATAGATTGTGTGGAAGTGAGTGAGTGTTCACTGCCTGAGTGACATGAATCAATCATACTGGGTGGAGTGATGTCTCAATTTTTCACAGCCAAGGCCAAGCTGTGCGCGTGCGTGTGTGTGTGTGTGTGCTGCGCGCGTGTGCACATTCTCTATCTCTGTAGTAGACATGGCAGTCATGTAATGACTAAGTGCATTTGAAGTAGTCCTTATTGATGCCATGATAGTAAGTGATTTGGGGGCGGATGTTGACCAGTCTGGCCTCTCAAGCAGGTCACCACAAGGTCAAGACACACACACACACACACATACACATGGGGGTTCTTCAAGGGGTCGTTGTGTAAACACATTCCTTCTGTGGGTGTTTCTGACTTTGCTGCTTGAAGAACAAGAGCCTGTGTGTGTGTGTGTGTGTGTGTGTGTGTGTGAGGGGGAGAGAGAGGGTGGACCCTTATTTGAATTGTGTGTTTGTTTTTTACAATGTGCTTTATGTTTGAAACTTCTGGTCATTCATTCCACTCTTGAGTTGTGTCTGTGTGAATGTGTGCAGCAGTGGAGTGGATGTATGGTACAGCCTTTCTGCTGCTGACCATATTATTGGGTGAAGGATTTATATCTGTGGTGCATCTCGCCTGCCTTTAGGTCACATTGTTAACCTCCCCTCTTTGGTTGTCAAGATGTACGGAGCCAACAAGCTTCTGCCTTCTGGTCATACAATTTCCACAGGTCTGCTTGTACCTGAATGTGAATGTGCATTCACATTCAGCCTTATTTGCTAATTCTCTGCCTAATCCAAGTGATCACCTCCACCTAATATGTATGTTTGCCAGCTGTAGAAAGTATAGGAAGATTAGGAAGATTAGAATAGGAAGATTTAAATTGGCTCAATACAAGTAAATAATGCCCCAATAATTACCACTTGCTGAAAAATACTTGCACCGTTCATGTGTATGAGAAAGCTATAAATATAATTGGAGGTTGGCATACAGTGATTTCTTTGCCAGGTGTAGTTAGCTACTTTGTCATCCCGTCTATGTCAGTCACCACCACATCAGAGGTGTGTGTGTGTGTGTGTGTGTGTGTGTGTGTGTGTTCGCCTCAGGCTCATGTAAACTTCAGGTGGTCTCCTCTCAGCCCAAACATACATGTAGAGCTGCTGCCAAGCCAGCTGCCTCCTCCTGGCCCATCAGCCTAGTTCTGTAGCCCCCTCGCTGTGCTGGGCCCAGCATTGGAGGCAGGGGAGCCTGAAGGGAGTTGTAGTCTTGCTGAGTGGCAGGAAGTGCAGTATGCAAATGAGGGATGGCTACCCCTGCTGCGAGTCTCGAATTTGGTACAAAGCTGTGAGTGTGAGAGCGAGCGTACAGCTCTTCTGTGGGAGGCCTCTGTCCTTGAGCGATGTGTGTTGTGTGTGTTAGTATTCTGCAGCTGTGAGGGTGGCGACCACCAAGGAGCCAGTGATCTCTTTGTGTCCCTCTGCTGCTGCCATGTCTCACACCCTAATGGGTGAATATATCCATTAATGCTCACACACTCTGCATCACACACACACACACACACACCCCATTACTCATCCATTACCATTACACATTATACTCTACTTTGTTGTACAATGTTTTTATATACAGACACACCCGCACTACACCTGACATTTCTTCAGTATCTGAAGCATTCAAGAATATATTTTTCTACACACACACACACGCACACAAAGAAAGTAACTGTTTGTAAGTGTGTGCACTTTAATGCTGCCAGTGTTATGGATACTTTTCCCTGTATGACCCAGATCTTCTGAACTGGCCTCCACTCTGACCTGCCCAAGGCTCTGAAAATAGACAACACACACACACACACACACACACACACACACACAAACCACAAAAACACACAGGTGAAAATAACTGATATGCATATTATGTGATCCATGTAGACAGATCTAGTTATGAGAACTAGGAAGCTAGTCATGTGGGAAAGTCAACTTCATATGTTCACATAACTTACTGGCAAAAATCGAATACATTTGCCTTTGTATTTTCTTTCATCAGGGTGCACACACACAAAGAGACATATATGTGCCGAGTCTGACCTACTTATGTTTGACATGTTCCTCATGTGATGCTTGTGCTTCCTATCTTACACACACACACACACACACACACACTGCCCAGCACCCCCCCTCCTCTTGCACAGCGGGAACACTGAAAGATGTTTTTTGTAATGTCTTTAACTGGCTGCTCTCTCCCTCCCTCCTCCCCTACACAGGTGAGAACAGCTGACACCTGTGGTGTGTGTATCATCCTCTCTCTCTCCGCGCGCACACACACACACACACACACACACACACACACACACACCCCATCTGTTTAACAAATGTTCCAGTTGTGTGACCGCGTTGATGTTGAAATCTGTTTATCAGGTGTGAGCACGGAATAACCCTTAGGCAAGAGGTAGAGCTAATGAGTGTGTGTGTGTGTGGAGTAGAGCCGAGTCCCTAATGAACGCAGTGCAGAGAGGAGATACGCTATCCTTAGGCACTCCTATTTGACTGTGACAATGGTGCGCGTACATACACACCATATTAAAAATACACACACATGGGAGAGAGGCTGTATGTGCTTGTGGGAGCTTCTCACAGAATGGGTCTTTAAAGAGATCTCTCTTTACTCCCTAAGTTTCTTTAGATGCGCTCGTCAGCAGTTTGCTTTGCGCAGCCTGAATCATCCATCTCGGTTTTAAATAGCCTGAAGTTGTTGCATCAAATGCACTCTGGTGAATTCTGGTGCAATAAAGACAAATGAGAAGTGAGTGAGTGAGTGAGTGGAGGGGGAAGTAGCTGATGTAGAAAAAAACAAAAGGACATGGTGGATGTTAGACTTGCAAAACAATAGTGTGACTAACCACTGAATTGCATAACTTTTATAGCTGATTCGTTATGTCCTTCGATGCCTCACAATGAATATTGTTGACTTTTCGCTCTGTAGCTTAATTTATGGCACTGGTTCTGTCTGACAGTGAGCACAGCACTGTAAATGATGACATGTCAATGTGAGGTGTTTGTCATTTATTCATTTATATTGGTCAAATATTTTAATATTCTTTTCTTTTCAGTCCGTCTGGGAAATCATCTAGCATTAGTGTATCTAAGCAAAGCTCAGAGTTTCATTAGGCAATTACTCCATCCGTCTCTCTCTTAAGCGATGACCTGCTGCTCACGTGCTGCTTAGGAATATGTTTCACTCTTCTCTCTGGTGCGCCGATCTTGAGCGAGCAGCTCCTTCTCAGATTGCGTAAGAGGAAGCTGGAGGGTTTGTCAGGGATCTTTTTTTTTGCTCCTCTGGGGCAGGTTTCGATCAGGTGAAAGTAACCCTCCGCCAGCTGTTTGTGCCTCATGTCACGTCATGTCACGGCCGACCCAGCAGTGCCGCTCGGCGTCATTTTGTAATCCGTCCTGAGGTGCTCCGCCAATCGCTCAAGTCTCAGACATCCGACCTCCCTCTCCTCTGTGACCTTTCATAACTCTTCGGTGGCCCTTTCACTAGGGTCAGGGTGTCCAGCAGACCACCTCCCCCTTAGTTTCCCCCTCCCACCTGTGGCTCAGGTGTGTGGGGATACTAATCAGACAAGATGCCCGCTGACTCTCTTTAAGTGCATGGCCCTGATCTGGCAGGGTTCCAGGGCTACTATCACCAGGTGGCCCCCAAATTATCCTAGCCTGGCCTGGCTTGACGTTCTGAAGCCGGCTATTGACTCCATCTGGGGACCAAAATGTGGCCAACATGCTTGTCATGTGTGTCCCGTAAATATTGTGACGTTTAAGTGCCGTTGTGCATGTACACAGAAAACCTAATGACGGACAAGTTTTAAAGATAACCTAAGCTGAATACATGAATCAATCCATGCTAGCGGCGTGTCAAGTGTGGGCTGTGTCCGTCTGAGTCAGCCGCTGTCTCTGGTCGTAAGAGTCCATGTTAAGTCTCTTGATGGGATTACAGAGCAGGGGGCCGTCGGAGGTTTTGATGCCTGGCATTGAACTGCAGACGTGATCTGCCATGAGCACAGGGAACAAGTACAACCATAACCCCCGCCAACCCCCATCTCTTCGGCTCATAGCTGCGGTGACTGTGGCGGGGTTTTCCCCCGACTAAGAACAAGTAGGACAGGCCAATGAGGCCATGAGTGAATTGGTTGGCAGTGCGTTTGGTGCGGAGCGGATTTGTGTACACCCGCCCACCTACCTGACCCACCAACAAGCATGTGTGCAGATGCCCTGTCTGCTCTGGTGCAGACAGAAGCTGTCATTGCCTCCGTAAGCACCACATTTATGATTGAAGCTGAATCAATGCTCTGCACGCTCAGAGCCTGTCATCACCATGGTACCCCCCCCCCCCCCAGCGTAGCGAGGAGTGCTAGACACCACTATAGTATGGCCTTATAATATCTGTGTGTGTATAGTGTCTGTCACTGTCGCTCTCATGCTCTCTCCCTCTCCCTCCCTCTCTCTCTCTCTCTCTCTCTCTCTCTCTCTCTCTCTCTCTCTCTCTCTCTCTCTCTCTCTCTCTCTCTCTCTCTCTCTCTCTCTCTGTCTCTCTCTGTGGGTGTGGTGTTGTACCCATATCACCCCTAGAGCAGTGGTACAGGCCAGCCTTCCTGCTGTCATCCAGTAGGTGACACAACACTTCTGATGTGTTGTGCAGCTGGCGGGTTCTCTCTCCACAGATGGTGGGCGGGTGTGTGTGTGTGCGGTTCTGAGCCATATCACTGTTGAATTCAGTCGTCCATAGCAGTGTTCTGAATTATTTAGGTGTTTGGTCAAGTGTAATAAGGCTTCCACACACACACACTCTCTCTCTCTCTCTCTTTCTTTCTTTCTTTCTTTCTTTCTTTCTTTCTTTCTTTCTTTCTTTCTTTCTTTCTTTCTTTCTTTCTTTCTTTCTTTCTTTCTTTCTTTCTTTCTTTCTTTCTTTCTTTCTTTCTCTCTCTCTTTCTCTCTTTCTCAGTGTCAAAGACATGGTGAATGAGATAATACCTCACTCATATCCTGTAGGGAATCCATTTCTCTCTGCTATTCAGAATTGTAATATAAATGCATAAAATCAGACATACAGGCCTGCTTGTGTGGTTCTTTTTGCTTGATCAAGGGTGTGTGTGTGCATGTGCATGTTGTGTTTGTGTGTGAATGAATAGGGCATCTCAGATGTCTGCTCTTCTGGTTACTAGAAATTCTGGTTGCACCTCCATATGAGAGCATGCTCTAGGCCATGAAATCATATCCCTGTACTCCTTACACTGCAGTACGTATGACTGGGAGAGGAAGGGAGGGAGAGAGGGAGGGTTTGGAGAGGAGATGTGTTTGCCAACCCAAATAAAATGTCCTACTTGTTTTTGAAGCCTAGAAGAGATACTTCAGCTGGGAATTGGGCAAGATCCGACAGAAAGTGGGAGGGAGAGGAGAGCAGGAGAGAGGGAGAATAAGGAAGCAAGAGAGAGAAAGAGAGGAAGATGTTGAGTGAGAGAGGGAGAGGCAAACAAGTGCAACTTCACCATGGGAATGTTGATCAGGAAGAGGAAAATGATGGAAGGAAACAGTCCTCGTGGTGCTCATACACACACATGCACACACAAATGCACGTGCACACGTGTCGTTGTTAGGTTGTACATTTTTGTCTGCTGAAACTCTGCATATCATAGCGATGGCCGAGATATTGTAGATGCTTGTCTACACACACACACACACACACACACACACACACACACTATAAGGGAGGTAGGAAGACCCCTAATGTCCTTGTCCCATATTTGTGTGTAATAAGCCCAGTGCCCAGCAGGATTGTAATGAATTGGCTCAGACTAGAGATCTCCCTATCACTCACTCACTCTCTCTCCATTCCTTTCTTACACACACACACACTCACACACGCACGCATAAGGGAACCACACACACATTGTCAAACATGCACACATATAAGGCTCAGCCTAATGATTACGTACTGAATGTGTACTTTCCTCAAAACAAATGAACCCCCCACCTTTCTGTCTGCTTTTTTCCTCCCTTCCCCTCTTTCTCCACAACCCCACCTCATCACAGACGAGGACTGAACCCCCCACACAGAGTGAAGTCCATCTCCATGACGACCTTTGCACAGCAGGAAATCGAGTTTCTCCAGAAGCACGGGAATGAGGTAGGCCACCACCGCCACCACTGCCACTGAGATAGACCTGAGATGGACTCTGACGGCATTTATTAGCGCTGCCCATCGCTGGACATACCGTGGCGGTTCATGTGGGCAAGGGGTGAGGGGAGGAGAGGCATATACGGCTGGGGGATGGAGAGAGACATGGGGCTGTTGGAGGAAGAGGAGGTATTGGGGGAGATGTTTTGATGTTTTGTTATTCTGTAATCTCGTGATGACTTCATGGAATAAATAGCCTGTGTGTTGCAATTAGGTCAGGACAGTGTGTCACAGACTAAAGTTCATCACGTCGGAACTTCTGTTTTTCTTTCTCTGAATGTTTGCCTCTGTGACTCAGCTGTACGTCACTGAAGAGATGGAGTACTTGTTTCGAGTGTTTTCCATGAATATGTGTGTATTGACTGCATATTTTACTCATGGGGTGAATATACCCTCTTGGCCCTACCGTAGAGAATGACGCATCCAAACTGATGAGAACCTTGGATGAGATGTTTTTTTTAACTAGCTAAAATTGTATTTTACATTGGGTCCATTAAAGCTTGTCTTTATGAAGAATTGCCCCCCCCCCCCCCAGGATCGGGTCATAAAGGATGAAAAATTCATTTGCATACTTAGGTTTTGATTGGTTGACCATAGATTCAAAGCAGAAATGTTTTTCCTTAAAAAAACGACTCAAAGCAATAAATCTATTCAGTAGTCGACAATTAAATGATTCGTTGTTTCAGCCCTATTCATGTCGTCATATACCGTCACTTTTATAGAGACTTTATCTCTCTCTCTGTCTTAAAAGAATCCACACCCAGTTGTCAATGTTCAGATGAAGGTAAGTGAAAAACCACTTTGTGAAGCTCGAGAGAAACTCCCTGTGAAGCCACACCTTTTAAAGGAGGGAATGTGGAAAGCTCCTAAGAGTGTCCAGACGTTTGTTAAGGTTGTAGTCCAGCGTCGTGGCCATGGAAACGGGATAGCAGGCAGGCAGTAAATGTTGTGCACAGACTCCCCGTGGTGTGTTCACCAGATGAATTTGACCGATGGTCACACTGGAATTTAAAACGTTCCTTTGCTCTCCTAAATCTGAGGAAGATGAGCTGTTTCTTGTCTTTCTCTGTCTCTCTCTCTCTCTCTCTCTCTCTCTCTCTCTCTCTCTCTATCCTGCATGACCAGCAGAAAATGTGAGAATTTGGACCACATGTTTAACACTAATATTGGTGAGGTGAATTCTAGCAATTACCATCACCTTTGTGCAGTAGTGTGTTGGTGATGCTTAGTGGGGTGAACAGGGACGTCTTTCTTCTTCACCGATTCCTCTTATTCATCCCTCTGTTCTTACAGCTCTTATTATGACTGCCGCGCAACCAGATTTTTCGCATGCCCAAATTTCCGTCAATGATTCCCGGGACACTGAAAGACCGGGGTACAAGAAACTTGGTGGGCATGTACTCCCACATGGATAGCATGGAACCGTCATTTTTCGTTTTGATCTGTAGCCCCCCCGCTGGACTGGACCCCCCGAAAGGAGGGTAGGGCAGACACAGTTTTCTGTGAATATCTCAAAACCGTAGGGTTTAGGAGGACCTTTTTTTTTTTTGGTATGTTGATCTCAAGGGGCCATGTCAACCCATTCCATAACCACTCATTTCATGTATAGCCCACCTAGTTAAACACAAAAAGTAAAAAATGAGGTGTTGTTATTGAAGGTATCTGTGACCTAACATAGTCAAAACTGCACGAAATTGGAAGTGTAGGATCATTATGACACCCTCTGTATGCACGCCAAGTTTTGTGGAATTCCGTTCATGGGGGCCACACAATAAATTAATTTATGTTACTATACACCAACTGGCCTGTAGGTGGCCGGAGACAGTTTTCTGTGAATATCTCGAGAACCGTAGGGCCTAGGAGGTCCACCTTTTTTTACGTATGTTGGTCTTAAGGGGCATGTCAACCCATCCCATTACCACTTATTTCATGTATAGCCACCTAGTTAAAAATTAAAAATTAAAAAATTAGGTGTTTTTCATCACAATATCTCTGGCTGACAAGGTCAAAACTGCACGAAATTAAAAGTGTAGGATCATTATGACACCCTCGAATGCATGCCAAGTTTTGTGTACTTTCGTTTATGGGGGGGCCTTACAATAAAATAATTTATGTGTACATTTAGTGACGACACACCAACAAGGATTCCCGACACTGAAAGACCGGGTTTACAAAACTTGTGGGCATGTACTCCCACATGGATAAATGGAACCGTCATTTTTCGTTTTGATCTGTAGCCCCCCCTGGACTGGACCCCCCGAAAGGAGGGTAGGGCAGACACAGTTCTCTGTGAATATCTTGAGAACTGTAGGGCCTAGGATGACCAATTTTTTCGTGGATGTTTGCCTCAGGGGTCATGTTAACCCATTCCATGTGCACACATGTGCATAAACAGATAAACACACGCACACACATACATTTACAGTAATCATAATGATGACACATACTCACACAGTAGACATAATGCATGATGCATGCACATGCACAAACACACATACGCAGGCAAACACACAAGCACGCATTATACACACACACACACACACACACACACACACACACACACACACACACACACACATAAACATAAACTTGTACACGCATTGCCATGCACACAATTCAAGAATTTTTCCGTCATCTACTTCCTGAATTTTTGGTCATTGATACCGGGACACCGAACCACCGGGTACATGAAATTTGGTGGGTATGTAGCCCCACTAGACTTTACGGAAAAAAATTTCATTTAGTCCCCGGGACCAACCACCCACCCCCACCACTGGGCCCCCAACCGCGAAAAAAAACAGTTTTTCCTAAATAACTACCTGAACCGTGGCACTGAGGATGAAGAATCTTTTTTATGGTATGTTGGTCTCAAGGGCCCACATCAACCTGGCTCATAATCACTCATTTGTGATTTGCACCCCACCCCACCGGTAAAAAATGAAAATGCAATATTATTCTGCTTTAATCGCCTTCTATCTTCAGTTAAGATGTTCAGAACTGCACCAAATTTTATGTGTATGATTGACCTGGCATTCTCTGGGGGTATGCCAAGTTTAAGAAATTTCATCCATGGGGGGGTCTAAAAAATTAGGTTATGTGTACATTTAGTGACTGTACACTCATTGGCTAGTAAATGGCGGTGCACACATATACACATGCACACACACAGGCACCCACATACTATCGGTATTAGAACGGCCGATACATAATTACAAATTCAGTAGGATTAAAAGAAAGGCAAAATAAATATTCATCATCATCATGGCTGCATTTTCAGTATTGGCGATAAGTAGTCAGTTGTCCACTAGATGGCGCATCGTTGCAGTGAGACGTAATTTTGTTGGAAGTTAAAAGTGGGTTGGAAAAACAATGGACGCCTTCCCTGGCCTGTAATTTACCACAGCAACATCTAATAAGGATAGGACGATGTTCACATGAAGTGTAATTCCCATTTCTTCTTGAAGCGAAATCAATCTGAGGATGTTTATCGGACATGCTTGGTTTTACCGCAGGTAATGTTAATCTTGTAATGTCAATAAGGACCTAGGTAATGTTACCCGTTAAGCGTTGGTTGAGTGATGGAAGCCCATTTGATTGATTGCATTTGTAGAAAACAATAAATGCGGTTATACCAAGCAAATTGATAGCAGCACTGTTTGTATCTTTCGACTGTCATTTATTGCACGTGCTACAAAAATCATTCTGTGCAATGGAAGATTTACTAACGCTACACCGGGTCTGATACAGTTTTGCCTATACATGCGAGACGCCTGTTTATTTTGTTTTAAGTCGCGGTAGGGTGTGAGAGGGGAATCGATGTGCTTTGATTCCAGCTTGTAGTTGTCTGTGAAATTAAAAAAGCACGCGTGTGTGAAGTATCCAAACAATGACACCTTAATTTCATTATGGCTGCTTTAGCAACACACCTTAAGCTACTGTGTAGTGTGTCCCATTTAGAAGTGGCTACTTCATTCGGCTTCCCTTGACTCATGGAGCTCAGCGGAATGTTATTACAACTTTTCAATGCGATATGACAGTCCGCTTGATACTGTAAGGCGTAGTAAGCCATTGGTTTCCAAAGGAGATTTTATTTGTGTCGCCAGCATAGCCTATTGACAATTTATGTTGTAAATAGGCCTACCTTATAATCCTACCTGTAGCTTAGGAAGCTAACAGCTTTCTATTAGGATCTAGTTTGTTAGTTACCGCTTTGTCATAACTCCCTGATGCATTTTTTGCATTTAGAATAGCCAGAGCATGTATATCTCAATCGAAAATTAAACAATATCGGGTGCTTCTATGGACTAGGCTGGGTTCACCCAGCCTGATCTGCCCGCTATTTATTTTTTGATTTCTTAAAAGATTGAGCTTGGTCTGATGAAAGCCAGACTAGCCATGGACCTCAGTTACACAATGCAAGGGAACATGAATCAGCCTATATTTGCACGAACAATAACGGACAAAAGCTCTTTCAACTTTGGCCCGTTAAAATGTGTATGAACAGTCTAGCGGCGATTTCATCAAGGCCCATTTGGACATGTCAGTTATTTGCACCACTGGTTAGATGTAAAACAGCATTTCGTTTCAGACTACTGTTACTTAATTTGTGCATTGACAATAAAGTATTACATGAACTAAAGATGACTAAAATCTTATGTAGAAGAAGAAACATTCACAAAAAATCCATCCATCCAAAAATGACCTTTGTTTTTGATAGCTGTTGAAAACGGCATGGAACTGACAAAGATGTTTTTGTTTATAAATACATAAAAATATATATATAAATAAATAAATAACATTATGCTGATACCTTTTGCTTTTCCCAAATACAATGTAGCCTACAGGTGTAAGTGACCTTTCATCAATCCAGTTGCAATGGATGAACTGTGATGAACTGCCCTACTTGTGATTGTTTAGAGATTTTAAAGGTTTTATAACAATGCTACATCTTCTTTGGCTATTCTACAATCTATTCACCTTTTCAGCACCAGTAGGCTACTTTCTGTGCAGCCGCACACACACACTCAGGCATGCCAAACAAGCATACACAAAAGTTTCAAGAGTGGGGGATGGAGTAAAATATGGAGACAAATTGAAGTGTGATTTATTTTCGCGGAACGGATGTACAGGACTGAGCGGCGGTCATATTTTGTACCGCTATGCGGGACATCTAGTTTGAAGCTGTGTCTATGTATTGCTGGAGTGGAGTCCAGTTGCAATTGTACTTTTGCTGCCTGTGTTACAAAATACAGAAATATGCAAACTGGTATACATCCATAGGCCATGGAGTGTGTGTCTGTCTGAGTGTGTGTGAGGGTTTTGGATTTGTCATAAGCATTCCTGGGATGTTTTCATGAATCCTTAAATTGAGGTTGATGAGAGTGGAATTAGTGTAGTTTAAACATGCTGGGAGTTAACACATTCTTTCTTTCTTTCTTGCTCTCTCACTCTGTCTCTCTTTCCTCTCCTTTTCTTCTCTTCTCTCTCTCTCTTGGTCCTCTCTCTTGCCAGCCCTCTGTTTTAACAAGCCCACACACAGGCCACCTCATGAGGATTTTGCACAGAGGAAGATGAGTGATAGTTAGTGTGTGACATTGGTCAGTGCCATCTGGTTTGCATGTACTTTCCATGTGTGTCATGTGTATACTTTCCATGTGTGTACACACACACACACACAGAGAGACTGTAAGGTGTTACTGGTTACTGTTAGGACTATATCAGACAAACACCTGCATATTGGCTTTTAGCTATGTGTAATAGGGGTGTGAATCTCTCATGTAAAAGACGATACGATTCACATCTAGATACATGGGCACGATTCGATACAAGAAAAGATACATGTTCATAAAAAACGACTCGATGCAGTTCGATGCAGTTGAAGAATGGAAAGCATTCTGAAAGATTTTTTATCATTTGCTTAAGGTGCACATTAATTTTATATTATAAATTATCATGGTCATGTCAATTAGGCAAAAACAAATGTGTGAATATGATTATCTAAACTGAGGTTTGTATCATATATTGTATTGAAATGAAAAAAGAATAGTCTACATTTCAGCCAAACAAAGCAGCCAAATACAACATAAAAATACATTTTTGTAGACTTTATAGATTTTATAGAGTTATATCTGATTGTTTTCAAGGAGCTGTAGCCTATTGTTGAGGTAAGACAATACCGAAATAAAATAAAACGGTGCTTAAGACAATCTTGGCCTTTTCTCATAGCCTACAAGAACAACATGGGCCTACATATCAATGAACTGGGCCTATTTTGTTCCAAGTCTGAGTGAATATGAACAAAATAATAATAATTTGTACATCGTTTTAGCAGCAAGGGCCAAATTATTCTTTAACATTAAGGAAATCCCTTCATCAAACGTAAGGCTACTCTACAGACTATCGTTGCCGTTTAGGAATGCTATAGTAAGTGTTTAATTTCGCGCTGGATTTTGACAAACAAAAGAGTAATCTGTCAAAACACCGACAGAGTGCGAGTTGTCACGTGCTTAAGTTGCAGTAGATGTATGGGTAATGAAGTCCTTTGTCTACTTTGGGCAATGAGTGTAGCCCAAAACGAACTTTATTACCCACAAATCCGTGCCACGTGTAGTTTCAAAACAGGAAGTGGGATGAACGTGCTGCTTGCAACGGAAATCAGAGTCTGAGCGAGCAGAAAAGGTTATGAACCGATTTGTAACAAGTAAATCGATATAACGACCAGTTCATTTCAGTTTTATTCCCATACGGGGCTTCACATATCGATGTAGCCGTATCTTACACGTTAAAAACGGATACCGATACGTATCGGTTAATCTTTACACCCCTAATGTGTAAGGTTGACTGCATATTTATGTGAATACTCAGTGTTTCATCTGCTAGGAACGCAAGGTTGTCTGTGTGTATCTGCTTGCCTGTGTGTGTGTGTGAGTGGGTGGATTTATGTGGTGTCTGTCGTTGGAGATGGAGAGAACTGAAGTGAGAGTGAGATGAAAGTAAAGAGTTGGGTATGAAGATGAGAGGACAAGAGAAAGTGGAGGAAACACAAAATGAGTCAGATCAAACAGTAGACGCAGAAAGAGAATGAGGAAGAAGAGGGGGATGGAGAGAAGATAATGACAAGGAGGAGTGGTTGCTATGGTTATGTGATTTTGTGGTGTGCCAGTTGGTTGCGCTGGAGTTGGTGGGGCCGTTTGGCTCTCAAAGCAGGTTGGAATCTTTCAGAAAGTTAAACCAGCACTGTACTAGGGACAGCCCCACAGTGCATTCTTCTCATATCTGGTTATCTCTCACTCACACTCTCTCTCTCTCTCTCTCTCTCTCTCTCTCTCTCTCTCTCTCTCTCTCTAACCTTGTACTTTTTCTCTTCTCATCACGGTGTCTTTTACCTGGCCTTATTTCACTCTAGGTTTCCTGTCACACATTTCTCTCTTTCTTGTTCTCCCCATCTATCGGTCTGTCCCTCCCCTTTCTCTATCTCTCCCTGTCTCTGCACACCCATCCTAATGAGAGACGGCCACAGTGTTTTTTCCCCCCTTCTTTGACAGGGGATCCCTTGGAATCCAGGAATGTTCTGGAATGTGCCAAATTCTACCACATTCTACTCATGCAAAGAGCAACTTGTAGGTTAAATCGGTTCACTACATTTACACATAATATTGCTTAGAAATGAATGTAGAAAAGGTTTTTATGAATGATTTTATGTGATATGACCTGCAAGTTGTTCTTTAAGTTAGAGTGTCTACTAAACATAAAAGTAAATGGTAACACTAAAACAAGGGGTTACATTTAAGATTTTTGGAAGAAAAGATCAGGCAGTCTGTCGAGAGACCTGCCCTAATTGGCGGCAATGAACCATTAAACCACACAATGATCCAAAACATACAGCCAATCAAGGCAAGAAATGGTTAACAGAGACCAATATCAACATTTTAGAGGCCCAGCCAGTCCAGACCTCAGAAAAGTGAGCAGGAGTGATGACAAATGATCGTTCCTGCCTCAAAACCCGGATTGCTGCTAAAAGGGTGCAGTGACTGTCTAGAATCGGAGAATGTGGAGACATGAAGAGGCTTGGTATGTATTATAAGAGCCATTTTGATAGCTGTGAATGCAAATAAAGATGTTTTTATTGATTATTTAAAAAGAATAATATGAATAATTGAATATTATGAATCATTTTGGATTGCCATTTTCCCTAAAAATTAAAAAAAAAAGATGAAAACTTTTTTTGATTCCATGTTTCTCCCACTTTGTCTTTGTCTACCAAGAGAAAATCAACATTAAATCAATATTTGCCAGGGGTACGAATCATTCATAATCATCATTTGTTCCTAACTGTATATGATGAGAAAAAAAAGCAGTAGATTTATCTGTGCTGATCGCTCAGTAGTCCTCAGTGACAGCTCTGTGTGGAGGTGGTGGTGGTGGACAATGTATGGATTTGTGAAAACGAGCCTGATTCAAAAAACGTTGGTGAGCGTCCACAAGGCAGAGAGAGATGGAGAGCAAGGGCGTGTCTATGTGTGGTAGAGGACTAGAGGAGGAGAGGAGAGGAAGGGCGTGTGTGTGGTAGAGGACTAGAAGAGGAGAGGAAGGGCGTGTGTGTGTGTGTGTGGTAGAGGAGGAGAGGAAGGGCATGTGTGTGTGTGTGGTAGAGGAGGAGAGGAAGGGCATTATTTTTTACACTGTGCCGCTGAGGCTCCTGTTGCGTGCTGTCGAGCTGCTCTTTGCTCATCGCTGCGTTCTGATCGTCTGCGCCAGAAGGAAACAGACCTGATTTGGTCCCAGGTCAGAACAGTTTCCAGTTCCGCTACTGCCTGGTGTCGGAGCGCATCAGCGTCAGGGCCGTGTGAGAAGGAACCCCTCTGTGTCAACCCGGTCGCCCGGGGCAACACCCCCCCCCACCCTATGACAGACGCCACGGTGCATGAATGATTGATGGCACATATGGGTTGGGTTGACTCCACACTCTCTTTTGTTCTTTCTTTTGCTCGTCTTTCTTTGTCTTTCGTTCCTCTCCTCCTTTCCCTTACCATTCCCTTGTAATTTCCTGACGTTTTTCCCGCTGGTCTTGTTGCAGGTGTGCAAACCGATTTGGCTCGGTCTCTATGACGACAGAACCTCCTCCGTCCCAGACTTCCGGGAACCACAGAAAGTGAAAGAGTTCCTTCAAGAGAAGTACGAGAAGAAAAGATGGTGAGAGCACACACACACACACACATTGTATAACATTGATATATTATATTGATGGGCATTATTTACATGTGTCCTTAGTTACCTGGGTATGAGTTCTAATAGAGCACTAATGTGCCAGTATTTTTTGTAAAACACGGCAGTGTATTTGTGTAGTTACAATGTAATAAGGGCACTATTGGTGATCATTCCTTTTGAGCTTCTTATCCTCCCCAGTTTGGGTGGACATTGATGGCCACCCAAACAAATGCAATGTATCTGTACCAAGGAACAAAAAACCTGTAGACGGCACACTTTATCATTTGAGTTTGACCGGTGCTTGAGCAGTACTGAGTGCTGTACGGTACCTCTGTTATCGTGGGCCTTGGCTAGTAGAGCAATGTGTTGCTAACCACAACACACATTGGCCAAATGTGTCATTCTCACGGAGAACACATACTGTGTGCAATACATAGTGTTGTACTTTAAGGTTAGGCGTTAGTCAGTATGCACTCTGTATGTTGTTGGCTGTTGGAGTAAAAACGATGGGTGTTATTTTGAAATCAACTTCACTTTACAGGGTTATTTCATTTTCATTTGATTTGATGTCATCCTACGGTTCAACTCATTCGAATGTCACTCTGCAACCGTAGGATCAACCGTATCAGAAAAATATGCAGCTGTGTGTGTGTGTGTGTGTGTGTGTGTGTGTGTGTGTGTGTGTCTCTCTCTCTCTCTCTCTCTCTCTCTCTCTCTCTCTCTCTCTCTCTCTCTCTCTCTCTCTCTCTCTCTCTCTCTCTCTCAGGTATGTCCCTCCGGAGCAGGCGCGCGTGGTGGCGTCGGTTCATGCATCCATCTCCGGCTCGTCGGCCAGCAGCACCAGCAGCACTCCCGAGGTGCGGCCGCTCAAGACCCTGCTGGGGGAGTCTGCCCCCACCCTGCACCTCAACAAGAACACCCCCAGCCAGGTGTGTGTGTGCGCGGATTGGTCTTTGTGAAACAGAGAATCAGTAAATGATTGTGTGTGTATGCGTGTGAGGGAATGTGTATATGTGCATGTGTCTTTGAGATTTATGCATGCCCTCTCAAATAGCACATCTCCCCCCACCTTATATTCTCTCGGTGTCTCTCTCTCTCTCTCTCTCTCTGTCTCTCTCTCTCTCTCTCTCTCTCTCTCTCTCTCTCTCTCTCTCTCTCTCTCTCTCTCCCCCCGTCTCTCAGTCTCCGGTGGTGGCTCGTTCTCAGCAGATGTCTCATCAGGAGAAGAAGTTCGACCTCCTTAGTGATCTGGGCGGAGATATCTTTGCTGCTCCACCCTCACAAGCCCCCAGTTCCTCCTCTGCAAACTTTGCTAACTTTGCACATTTCAACAGCCATCCAGGTACTTGCGCATACACACACACACACACACACACACACAGGAACACACGCACACACACAGGCACAAGCAATAATATAATTATAACCTCCAACTACTGATAGTTACACAAGGCCAAGTGAATATACACACAAACACAATGTGCAAGCAATCTCTTCATACCAAATGAAAGGAAGACCAAAATGGTTGATCATATTCGCAGAATTGTAGCCATACTGTGTAGATAATCAGTCAGGTCCACCCAAAACTGACCTCGTTTTGTTTTCTGCAATTAACCATAAACAAATTCAATCATTCTTCACTGTAAAATGAGAAGAGTATAGACATATTAGTTTGCTGCAATTTTATACACACATACACTCACAGGTATCCAAGCCCCATGAAATGTAGTGATTATTGACCGGTACACATGGGTTCATGCTCGGTCTCAGGGTAAAAAGCTGTTGGTCTGACCCACATTCTCTCCCCCCTCGTGTCCCAGACTGGATGGGCTTGTTGGATGTTGTGTGGTTCTGACCCTGTGTTGTCCTGATGTGTCTAATGCTGTGACCACTATCGACCATCATTACATCGTTCTTCTGTGTCCATGCTCATCAAAGTCTGTCACGAACCATCAGTCATATCCCCCTCTGTTTGTGTTTGTTTGTTTGTTTGTTTGTTTGTTTGTGTTGACCCCCTCCTGACCTCCATCAGCTCCGAACGCTAGCGCAAGTGCAGACTTTGCCAACTTCGATGCGTTTGGGAGCTCTGCTGCTGCAGCCACTGCCCCTGCTCCATTTCCATCCGCTCCACCTGCAGGTATCACACCAGTGTAACACACACGCGCACACACACACACACACACACACATATATACACTCACACTCACGCACTCTCATTCATACATACACTCTCATACTAACACACACACACTCACACACTCTCATACATACATACACTCACACACACACTCACACACTCTTATACATACATACATACAAACATACGCATTCTCTCTCACTTACCCGCGCGCACACACACGTGCAGAGGTGGGAAAAGTTCGAAAATATTGTACTCAAGTAAAAGTACCAATACCTTGATGAAATATTACTCAAGTACAAGTTAAAATACCGATCTGAAAATGTACTTAAGTAAAAGTAAAAAGTAGTTCATTTAAAATGTAAAAGTTACTTAGTTACTTTTTTTTTTATTGGGGTGTACCAGAACAACCAGTTTTACCAGAGACTTTCTAATGAGGAGATACAGCACTCAAAAAATCCTCCATAGTAATGCATGGGGTTAGTCAGTTGTATACAAAATATCACAACCCTTCCGCAGCAAAACGTTGACATGTGAAAACATTGAGCCAATCATGTGGTGTGCTGTGAAGACATCGTGCCAATCATCTGTTGTGATCTCGCTGCTGGAGCAAGATTGGTGTCGTGAAGCATTACGCACACGCATTTCTGCCGAAATAGATGCACGATAAGTGCCCAAAAAGTTTTGCAATATGGCCGCCGAGTGGAGTGGAGGTACTTGCCTGAAAAGGACTTTGGTCCTAGCTCGAGTTGCTGCAGCCAGCAGCTAAGGCAGCCATGTTCATGCTCCTAGTGTGTAGCGCTGTAGCTGCAGCAACTCGAGCTAGGTAAAACCGATTGTTTCAGTTTTGTTCATACCGACAGTACTCGGTGACGTTGAGAAATGGAGATCTATGTGAAAAATCACCGGAGTTCTCCTTTTGAGCAGTAGTTGATTTTCAAAGTTAGTTGCACTCATCCTTGCGTCGCTTTGCAATGAACAGTAATCCAGCACAACTGAAAAGCCCCTCACAGGCAGCTGAGGCAGGCAGGCTAATGTTGAGTTGCAGAGTTTTTTTTATATTTGGAAATGAGCAGAAGGTTCAGCAGATTAAAGGACGTCGAACTGGGGGGGAGAGTGGGAAGTATAGGGCCCCAATGGAGGAGAGGGCCCTTGAAAAGTGAAATACGGGGGGTACAACATTTTCACCAGGCATTAGTAATAACTCAGGTAATCCACACATAAAAAATCCAAACAACTCCATAAGTAGAGTCATGTGTAATGAAGTGGAATAACACAGGGAAAAAGTATTGAACAAGCTAAGAAAAAGCACTAAGACAAGGAAAGGGAAGGAACGAGCTGGAATCTGTAAGTAGTTAGAGTAGTTATCCTTTCTATCTGTGCAAATTAATATAAGCTTGGTTAGTAGCCTACATATTGATGGGCTATAAAAAGGTTTTTCATTACCAAGGTGTCACACAAGAAACATTTCATGATGGATAAAAGCAAAAAGCTCTCCCAAGACCTTTGCAACCTTATTGTTGCAAAACATATCAATGAAACTGGTTACAGATGCATTTCAAAACTTCAGAATCTTCAGTAAGCAGCATGGGAGCCATTATCTGCAAGTGGAAGAAACCTCACTGCATCATCAACCGGCCACGCAATATTTCTGACCAGGGAGTCAGAAGGATGGTCAATTCCAAGAGCCAAGGACCACTCGGAGAAAGCTCCAGAAAGACTTGAAGGCAGCCAATTCAATTAAACAGTTCTGGAAGTAACTAAAGATCAGGATTCACAAGAGGGACCCCTGGAATCTGTTTAGAACAATGGACCAAAATCACACCTGATACTGTGACTAATACCTTTTGTCATACAGGAAATGTCTTGAAGCTGTCTAAAGGCTTTTCCACAAAGTATTGAAGAAATTTCAGTAGGCACGTTCAATACTTTTTTTCCTGTGTCATTCCACTTTAATACACATAACTCTTATGTTTTGGATTTTTTATATGTGTGTTAATATAATGTGTGGTGAAAATTTCGAATAGACTCACTTGGAAGTTTAAGCTAATTACTGAAAATATATATGACTATATGTCCACCATATATTTATTTTACCTGAATATTTTAACTTCCAAATTAAATGTCAAAATGAATGTCAGACGAAATTTAAAGTTTGACTGACTGGATTTTGTATACAAAACAGTGAAAACTGTCTAAGGTCACTCTCACTCTCCCTTGCTAAAGAGTTAAATGGTTTAGTCCGCCTGCACGATTCATAAGGTAGTCTATCTTTTGTTTATTTAGTTGAGCATCGCTAGTAGTGGACCGCTAATTGTTGTGCTGCTGGTGCAATGTCTTTCTCCAAGAAAGCCAAGTCAGGTTATTAAAAAGAGAGACATCAAAATGAGGGGAAACAACTGCTAATAAACTTCTTTCCAAAGAAAGGTGAGCACAAACGCCAAAACACCTAAATCCCATGGTGTTTGCTTGAATATCTCCGCTATCATTAGTGCTAAAAACGAACTGAGACAACCCATTGAAATAGCGGAAAATACACTTTCATAGGTTAGGCTACACATGTAATCTGATGCATTTCGTGATCCAGCTCCATCTCCCATCACTTTCAGAAAGACTGCATGGCGCCAGCTTGATTCATGTCCTGTTGTAGGCTACATGCTGATCATTATCACTAGGCTAGTGGTTTAGGGCGTGATTTCTTTTCTCTCCCTTTCTGTTTTCGTTAGTCTTAACTTTTTTTTTTTACTCAAGTAACGGATGGGATTTTTGTTGTAGCAAAGTACAATACTTCGCTCAAAATGTAATCAAGTAAAATTTAAAATACCGATTTTATAAACTACTTAAAAAATACAAAATACACAGAAAAACTACTCAATACAGTAACGTGAGTAAATGTATTTCATTACTTTCCACCTGCACACGTGATAATACTGTATATACCTGTATATAAGTCCTTTTAACTTAGGTTAAAAGTTGTGGTCGCTTGGCACAAAAAACACACACACCCCACAGAGACCTTTCTTACCATCTGGTGGGTTTCATTCCCACCAGTTTGGCCAGTTTATCCATTTTGATCATCCTAAGGCGTTGTTTTGTGTAGTGTAGTGTGCATTTGATGTGATTGTGTTTCAGTGTGTGCAATAGAGTGTTTGAGAATAGAGCTGTGTGTTTTGATACTGTAGCAGTGTGTGTGTTTGTATTCTTTGATCAGCCCCGTCACGTTTTGCTGCACATTTAGTCTCCCGGTCATGCTTGCTTTCACTCTCAGTTGAACAGCTGCCCTCTCCTCTCACCTCCACCAACCGCCTATGAGCATCTCTGGTTCTCACAGTTTGTTGCTTATTCTCTCACATTGAGTTGTTTATTTCCGAAGGGAAAAAACACTTTGTAAGATTATTTGGCTGTTACTCAGTCACTGCATAATGTAGTTTTAAAAGGTAGCCCATTTGAAGCCAAAACGGTCCTCAAACCCAAGGTTTATTTACCCAGTAATGTATCTATTAAGATGGATGATTGTCGTAATTAACTCAGTGAGTGGACAGTCCTGGAAAATTGAAAAATCACAACTTGCTTGTGGGGTTGCAGTCATCCAATGGGGTCAGTGTCACTGACTCTGTCAAGAAGTCTTGTCTTTGGCCCCGTCATGGCACCTTGAGACAATTTCAATGTCATGGTGCTATATTTAAATGAAACCAAATAGAACTGAACGTCCACCTGGAGAAAAGAGCCCATTTAATGTTGAAAGGGCCGTGACAGTCTCTCCTCGATGAGTCGTGTCGGGCGTTGGAAGTTGTGTCCTCAGAGGGCTGCTCGTGACCCTGCTGGGATGTGAGGCGAGGTCATTCCAAAGGGGAAGTTGCCCTCCTGTAATGCTCACTGCTGCCCCCTGCTGGACGACAAACTGCTGCATCTGTTTCTAGGGGTGCCCAGATGCCACAACAATATTCAATTGAATTCAGTCAAATTATCTTCAAATGAAATTAAAGCCAATCTGAAGAAAGAACCTGCTAAGCTCTTAGCTTAATGAGCTGTAGTCAACAAGTTTAACAAAGAATAAGAGAATAACATTAAAAGAAACATGCTCGAAAGACCAAAACACTTGGCATGATGTCATTAAAATTGCTGTGTGACTTCCATGCTGTGTTGGCCATTAGTGGTCAGTTGTGTGTGGCTGGTGATTGGCCGATTCATCATCACTACTTTGCTTGGTGCCATGGGACTCCAGTTTGCTCACTTGCCTTTCTTTTTTCCACCTTTCTGTTTTGTTAATAAATCCATTTCACTCTTGTTTTTTTTTTTCTTTTCTTTTCATTTCTTCTGTCTTTCTTTTCTTTCTGTCGTTCTTGCTTTTCTTCTTGTCTCTCTTGCTTTGGCCCTCTGGTTCTCTGTTGCGTTGTGTGTGGCCCGCTGGGCTGCAGCCATCAGTGCTCTCCCATCCAGCCGCAGTGTAGGGGAGTTCTGCTCCGCACTGCCTCCACTGCCGCCTCACAGTAAGTCTCATAGTGTGTGTGTGTGTGTGTGTGTGTGAGAGAGAGAGAGAATTCTGAATGCATTTTTGGTTAGTGTGTCGTTTTGTTGAGTCACACTGTCTGTTAGTGTGTATGGGGTTGTCAATGTATTGGTTTTGTCTGTCTGTCTGGCATTATTGTCTTTTACATGTGATCAAGCAATTGTCTTTGTTTTAAAGTGTGTATCCACCCATTCAGTCCTGCCGATAATAAAGTTAAATCTCTCTTACACACACACACACACACACACACACACACACACACACACACACACACACACACACACACACACACACACACGGTGCCCACACTCTCCTCTCTGTTGTGAATAGAAACATTATTGACACATCATTATTGTTTCACTCACTCCCTCCCATTCGGTTCGACGCACTAAGCCCACCCTTCTCCCCTAGACACGAAGTTGACCGCTCGCGACCTTTGCCCTCTCAACAGTGAGCTCACTAGGGCAGTGGAATTTACTATGTACTCTCTGCCTCCACCTCAAAGTTATTGATAAGACTGCTAACCTCAACATAAACCAAGATAAGCTGTGTGTCTCATTTGTGTGGAGATATTTTTTTTATTGTTGAGTGCTTATGACCTCTGCATTGCTGTAAATGCCATCATATAATAATTAATGATTATGGCGCCAATATTTATTATTAGAACTGGTGGAAGGCTCTTCCAGTGGTTGCAAGTTCGTTTGAGGTCATGCTGGACTGGTTACCATTGTCAACTCCTTGTACTCACACACACACCCCAAATGAATTACTCACACACATACACACCACATGATGTGTGTGTACACACACACACCAAATGATGTACTCACACACACACACCAAATGATGGAAAGATGATTTAGGAAATGCACTGTCTCTATCTAATGTGTTTTGTCTCACGTGCACACGCAGAGGTTGGCCCATTTTTGGTATTGGTAATCTTTGGTATAACCTCCTTTACTTTGCACTCAGACACACTCTATTTCTCTCTCTCTCTCTCTCTCTCTCTCTCTCTCTCTCTCTCTCTCTCTCTCTTCAAACACACACACACTACACAGTTAAAATGCAATGTGCACCATCAGTCTTTGCTTAAGCAGGCTACTCTTGGATTGTGTGTGTGTGTGTGTTGCACCTGTCTCACGATCCTACAGAATCAGGTTCCCTATATTTAGTACCACCCTTCCAGAACACTCTAATGTGAAGGACACACACACACACACACAGGTGCTCCACTCTTGGCCTATTATTGGTTTCTAGATCTTTCATATACCCCTCTCGGAGATTATTTTCTTTATTCTCTCCTCTTTGGTTTGTTTTTCCTCTCTCACACAGGAGGCTCCTCGGGACTAGCTAACGCCAGTTTTGCAAATTTTGACAACTTCCCCAAATCCTGTAGTGCGGACTTTGGAGCGCTGGGCCAGCGAGGCACGTCGGCAGGCGCAGACGCAGGCAGAGTAGACGGCGCTAGTAGCGTGCCAGCCGATAGATATGCGGCCCTTGCAGACCTGGACGGCATCTTTAACATGGCCCAGTCTGAGTCAGGTATGCCCAAAGACAGAGCTGTTGTAAGCAACCCGCACTGCCAAGTCTGGGTGGCAAAACAAGAGTGTGAGAGAGAGAGAGAGAGAGAGAGAGAGACCGAGAGAGAGAGATGGTGTCTCATAAGGCAGGCAGCTGTGAAGGAAGAAAGGGTGTGTGAATCTGGTGCACTGATCTTGAAGAACTCTGGATCGAGCAACTGAATGATCTCGCCCTTTCAACAATGAAGACAACTTATTTCAAACACTTATTTCAAACACATGCCTTTGAGACCACTTCTGTCCTTGTCAAATGGATTTGCATGCGGATATCATGACATTCTCAATTATATTAAACACCTTTTACATGTTTCTATGGTGTTAGTATATATTTTTACACTGTATGAGTAACATACAAAATATGTTTATGGGGTTTCCCATTTACTCAAGTGGTCCCAAGAACAATGGCCGCCATTCCACAGTGGCGTTATCTCAGGTGCGGAATAAGAAGCTCAATCCAGTGTTCTTTGAGGTCAGTGATCTTTTGGCAGTTTAGCCCTGGAGTCCCAGAGCTGCCTGCTCTCTGAGCTGCTAAAGCAACACTCAGTTAGGATCCATAACTGAACAGGCATAGTGTTGGACACCAAAAACGCAGTGTTTCAACAGCAGGTGCAGTTCCACCCTGATGGTGGCATACCTTAACACCACTGAATTGGAGGGGAGTGTGGGGAGGATTTAAAGATGGTTGTTGGGGCTTTATCCCATAAATTATGGGTTGAAATTCTAGTGTAGAATTCGGGACACTAACAACAGATAAGTGTATACTGTATTGTTAAGGTGTTATTGCTGAATAATTATAGCAGCTACTGCTTGAATGTCTGCATACAAGAAAGTCTATAACAAGAGTAGTAGATAACTACTGGTATAAACACTGGTAGCTTCAATGTGTATCGTCATCAGGTATTTTTTGTCCTACTTGTCATAGTTTTCTCTGATGTGGAAGGCCCAGCCAGACACAAAGCCTTCCATGGGCGTATGGGCCTATACTGGGTGAGAAGGAAAACTAACCAACCACATTGCACCTTTTCATTTGAGATCTTATGAAGAAACAGAATTCTTCACAATGTCAGCTTACTGTAGGTGCAGTAAGCGGTTTGGGCAGGTGCATCCCTCAAAGAGCACAGAATGCACACAAAGTGCAAGTGCAAGCTTTTTTTCACCGTCAGACTCAAAAAAAGAAACCCTCATCACCGGTTTTTATTTTATTTTTTCAGTTCAGTGCATGTCAGCACATTCACAAAAAGACAAGTTGTTCCTTGGCCCTCCGTCCCTCTTTATTTCCAGAGGCTATGTGCTGTCAGGTTTCATACTTTTTGTTTTAGCCTCTAAACACACACACAGACACATACACTTGCACGCACACATACTCCCTAATCTGCATCGTCTGCCTAGTTTCTGATCAGCTCCTGTTAAAAATATAAATATCTTGCTTTATTCATGCAAAATCTCCCGAGTAATACCGTTCATGTGATCAATCGTAAACAAACGCTAATGTAACGGTAATGTAATGATTGATGCTGCTGATGTATGTGATCCCATTGAAGTAGAAACACCCCAGTTGTATGTCTTTGTAGTCTTTTTTTCCCTGTCAACAGTCCAAAATACAACAAAGTAAAAGGTTTACACAATAAAGTATAGATAGGGAAATGCACACTTCCTTTTTTGCCTGTATATGTAAACAAAACTTTCTGCTAACTAGGGCTGTAGGTTCACTTTTTTGTTAGCACTGTTGCTACAGATAGTTTTGTAGCGCAATCCACAAAATCTCTAGCATCGGTATGTCTACAAACACCTCATTTGTAGGCTATACTCTAGAAAGCATTTTAAATAAGGTGTCACTGATGCTAAGCTGGTAAATCATCCATAGCACAGACAGATTATGTTGTAGCATGTGCTACATGTAGCACTGTAAAGCTCTGCTGCTACCTCAAGTTGATTGTATTGAAATTGTGTACTAGGGCAATTCCATGGAAAATTACGTTTTTTGTAACATCCATAACGGCAATAAAAATGTGATGGTATGGTATGATGTGAATGATTACATGAAATATGAGCATTTGCTATTTTTGGCTGAAGAATGTACATGAGAAAAAATGCACAAAAAATTAATGTCATCATTCACATCATACAAATGCCAAGGCATTTCACTGGCGTTATGGATGTGACAAAAAGTCCATTTTCTGTGGAATTGCCCACTAGTGGTATATCTATAATATTGATGGGATTGAGAAATTTCCCAGTGAAAAAGTAGGGCAAATGCAATGGATGTATGCATACATAAATGTCAAACCAAGGGTGCGTTCAAATTCAAACAATCGGCGAACGTTTGTGGTAAGCATGTTTTTTCTAAACAGTTTGAACGATTTGGTGGTAACATTCCATTGTAACAGTAATTGCATAGTTACCTTCACCAAGCCCACGTCCAGTTCCATTATATGTTCGGGGAGAACTACCTCCTCAGACTGTTTGTGAGTGTTTGCAAACGTTCGCCAAAACCTCAAGGCAAACAGAAACCTTTTTGCAAACGTCCGCCTATGTTTGTGAATTTGAACGCACCTCAGGGAAGGGCACAAGAATGCTCCATGACATTGTGTTAAATGGGCTGGGAACTGGTATGGAAATAACTGGCAGTGGACACATAGGAACTATTATTGACAATGACACGCAGGGCACTCCGTAGTCCAAAAAGTATGACTTTACGTGACAATAGTGGCAACTGTGTCATAGGTCATTAGCCTTTAGATGAGCTATGTCCACCCTCTGTCTCTCCCCAAGAGGTACAACCCTGGGCGATGGTCGATGGTATAACGTAAGACTCTTTCACTCGTCCACACAACCCCACTCTTGTATGTGTGTGTGTACTACAGGGGGCGCTGTTCCGACTGGGGTGAGCTCTGCCCCTCCCTCTGCAGGCGTGGGGCCCCCGCCAGGCCCCGTTGGCTCCATGGGGGGCGACCGCTACGCTGCGCTGGCCGAGCTGGACAACGTCTTCAGCTCATCTGCCCCGCCCACCAGTGTCTACAACACCATCAGCACGGCACAGGAGTGAGAAACGCACCCTCTATGTTTGCTCAGAACCTGTCTGTCTGTTTGTCTGTCTATCTGTCTATATACCTGGTTGTTTGCTTGTCCATTTGGCTGTCTCTTCCTACCTGTCTACCAATTTGCTTGTCCTGGAGTGAGACATGCACCCCTCTCTGTCTGAGTGTTGATCCACTTGTCCTTGTCAGTGCTGCTGAATACTGTCCATGTTTGCCTTCTCAATTTCAGTTCCCTGACTGTGTTGTTGATGCCCCTTGCAGCCCTTATTCTTTTCTTACTCCAGTCTATTGGCTCACTTTCAGACTTTTTTTCCAAATCCGCAGCCTGTATCCATGTCACAACTAATACACTGTGTGTGTGTGTGTGTGTGTGTTTCAGAACCATGTTTGGTGCTGTAACTAGTGTGTCCTCAGCACAGATGCAGCAAGGATTACCCAGCATGCCACAGTGCTTTGGAGGTAGGTTCTGAGGACGTTCCGAAGCTTTTGTGGTGAGACTTCACTCCAACCCACTGCATTCATGTGTTTGTGTTGTTGTTGATTTGTTTGTTTGTTTTCCTTGTGTCGGCAGGTCCTTCGACTAACCCTTTTGTTGCCTCATCGGTTGCCCCGGCAGTGGCCCCCACCAACCCATTTCAGACCAATGGCAGAGCTGCCGCTGTGGCCGCAGCAGGTGAGGGTGGAGCTTGCAGAACTATGAGCCAATCACAAACATTACGGGCAACATAATTAATACCAATATCAACATAGCGTTTTGGTTTTCATTAACACATTGTATATGGAGGGTTTTTTGCACGAAAACCGTAATTTGATCAAATCCTGTTATTTCATAAGTGGGTGCATTTGCCCAATAAAGCAGTCAGCAGTCAGGAGTGGAGATTTGCTTATTCTGTGGTGTTGAGACTTCTTCTTTTATCCCTCATGGATTATTCAACAACGCATGAAGCACACCTAGTCACATAAGTGCATTTACAGAATGAGGCCAAATGTGACAGGAGTACACACACACACACACGCCACACGCACGCACGCACGCACGCACGCTCAGCTCAGCTCGCTTGCTTGCTCTCTCCCTCTCTCTCTCTCTCTCTCTCTCTCTCTCTCTCTCTCTCGCTCTCTCGCTCTCTCTTTCTGCATATTTAACATTGTTGGCAGAACAAAGTTTTTAGGAGGTAGTGAAAGCGTTCTCATTTCAGCACAGATGAATGGCAATGTTGTAATCAATACAGACTCTTTCGCTGTTGCTGCAGCTATTTTTTTGTTCTGCGTCCATGTGGGCATCCCTCAGGTTATCAGTGTTAGAAGCCCATAACACAGATTTAGACTGAGTGTGTGTGTGTGTGTACAGGTGTATAAGGGTAAGACACACTCATGGCTCTGTCTGTTTGTTGCCATGCTGGTCAGGCCTCTTAGGAGCCCTACAGGGGCAGGGTTTCATCCCTGCTCATTTTGGTATGTTTCTCTCTCTCTCCCTCTCCCTCCCACTCCCTTTACCTCTGCCTATCTTTAAATTCTTTCTTTTTTCAATCTTTGTTATCTATCTTTCAAGCTTTTTATCTACACTGTGTCTGTGTTTATTTCTGGCTTGTGTAGTTAATCCGTGTTAGTGCATTAAAAGAGCCTGCTGGAACTCCATGTTCCACGATGCACTGGGCCAAACCTGGTAGACAGTGCACCGATCAACCTAGTGCTACCAGAGCGCCACTCTTCCCCTTTGGCACGGCCATACACACACTTTTTGTGTTGGCCATGCAGATAACTCCTGTCCCTCTCTCTCTCATTTTCTTTTCTTTCTTTTCTTTCTTTCTTTCTCTCTCTCTCCCTCTCATGTGTCTCTTTCCCTGCTCCTCCCCAGTTGTGAGTTTTACCCTGTAAAGCATTGAGATCCTAAATCTTCACAGATATGCTGTTATCATCTGATGTGGGAGTGGGTGCCTGTCTGTCATAGTGTATGATAAATCTGCAGAGAAAGGATTTGACAACAAATACATAAATGAAAGCACTCCGCTCCCAGATCAGATATAACAGTAAAATGTTGCCTGTTGGTACTTGTCCATTTTGGCAGATGCTTGCAGAAGTAGTGATAAGTGTCAACAGAGTGGAAGTGATGTACCAGGGACAAGCCTTCCCCATCCACAGCTCGGTTTCATCTCATCTAAACTAATACACAAAAATACAGCCAGCTTCATAATGATCTCACCCACTGAAAATTGTCTGATTCCAAGGGTCTCTGAGTTTTCTTTCATTTGACTCCTGTACCCTCCACCACTCTAAACTTGCGTAGGTTGCTGTTTGGCTGGACAGAAACAGATAGCTGGCTAGGGAGTGGTCAAGAAGCTTTAAGAACGCTGTTTCAATAAAAGTTTCCATGGCAACCCTGGCAATGTTTTACTAGTTGGCAATGCTAGCCAAAGCTGATCCCAGACCAGCTTTTTTCCTGAAGACTGTCCCTGACCACCACTGTCCACTGTACATGTAAAAAGGTGTTGCAGAAGTTGAAGAGTGTTTTTGGAGCGTTAAGCGTGTCCCTTTGTGTGTCAAAATAATGACCTGATGTAGGAGATGACTCAACTGACGCACCTGATGTTGTGTTTTCTGTTTTGAGAAAATATATATATTGAGTGATCTAACAGAAATCATTTGTGTCTGTCTCTCTCTCTCTCTCTGTGTGTGTGTGGGTAGCCTCGTTTGGCACAGGTTCCATGAGTATGCCAGCTGGCTTCGGAAATGCAGCGGCCTACAACATGCCCACAAGCTTTAGCGGAACCTTCCAGCAAGCCTTCCCTGGTCAAGCTTTCCCCCCGACCCAGGCATTCCCTCCACAGCCCAATGGTGTGTGTGTGTGTTTGTTTGGAGAACACACATAATGTCCATTGTACATACGTACGCGCGTGCACTTGTCTGGGCATTGGCGGTGTTGGTTTTAGTGTAACAGTTTAATGCAGTTAAAAGCACAACCTGTGAATGACTAATTTGACCCATCTGTGTGTGTGTTGCTCATAATACTGCCATGTGATATACAGGTGTGTATGTTCTCTACAGTATGTGTGTCTGTCCATGTAGGTGTGGGTAGCTACATGTAGGATTTAGTGTTTGAAGTTAGCATGAGGAAATAGTAAAGTGGACCGATTATGTAGACTTATGCTGTGTTGAGTACCATGTGTCTAGTGCAAATATAGAGGCTTTGTGTGTGTGTAACAAGGGAGTGCTTTTTTAGATTAAGAAAAAGGCTTTGCCCTTATTGTGTGGTCTGTTTTGTGTAGGGGCGAGCTTCAGTGCTTTCGGTCAGCCCAAGCCAGTCCCTGCGTTCGGTCAGCCCATGGCAGCCCCTGGGGTCTCCAGCAATCCCTTCCTGGTGAGACTGTTTCTCTTTCTCTCACACACAAGTGTATACAAGCATATAAATACCCATATATTTATTTATTATTCTTTCTCACATACTTGCATGTATGTTGTATGTGTATGTTGTATTTAGATAAACATAAATACATTATCTGCCAGACACCATTATCATAATACTATAATAAAACATAAACAAAGTCCCATTATTTATTTCCCATTATTTATTTCACTCCACACCCGTCTGTAAACCAAACCCACTCTGACTGGTTCTGCGTTTCTCCTCTCTGCCACAGATGGGCGCTCCTGCTCAGTTCCCTACAGGAAACTCCTCCACCAACCCCTTCTTATAGCGCCTCCTCACCCACAGAGGGCGCTGTGGCTGCGCTTGCACCTCTTGCACTGTTCCGTTCCACAGGAGTAGCTTTAAAAGAATACAAAAAAAAGGAAAACCTTTCTAAAGGACCTGCAACATTTTTGTAACCAGTTTTAAGAACAAAAAATAGAATAAAGAAAAAAGAACGAAAAAAAAAGAAAGAAAAGCACCAACCTTAAAGCAACAACAGCGGCTGTGAACAACTTTAGACTGTGATGACATCGCCCACGGCAACCAAACGCAAAGCAGGGTAGCGCTGGGGTAGGAGGAGGATGCCCTCGCTCCCCCTCTTTGATATGTGACCTCTGAACTCTGGGTTGCCTTTGGAGGTCCTTGCCTCTGCGCAAAACTGACTGACTCCCCCCGACAACTAAGTTATTATTGCAAAACCGACCCCTTACACTCATCGTGCTGCAACCCTGTACAGAATTTAAGTTCTTCTCTCTTCTTTTTTGTTTCCCTTAGCAGAAGCCAGACTTTAGCTCTTGTGCATATCAGTATTTGTATCTTTTAACACATTGTGTTAAGTTCTGAGGGTTATAGGGGAGAGAAACATGGGGCACTTCTGCTTAACGGCTACAGTGACTGAACCAGACTTTTAGGAGAGAAGAACCCATCTATTCACACTCTACATACACACAAACACACACACACACACACACACTTACTTGTGGGACAGCACTGGCTTAAAAAAAAGACTCCTGACTTCTTTGTTTCATCAATGGCATAAGCAAAAAAGAAAGATGCAAGAGAGGAGAGGAGTGGTTCTGTTTATTCTCTCTGCTGCCAGCGCCCTGGGGAACAGGGACCCAGAGGAGATCAGGTGGGCTCACCTGGAACAGCATCACCTGTGAAGCCCCTTCAGACTGGACCGACCACTTCTACTGGGCGTTATATGAAATTTAAGTTAATGTGTGTATATATATATTATATATACAGTATATATTAAAAATGAATTTTAACTAAAACATTTCAAGTGATTATGGTTCAGAATGTGTTTTCTGTGTAAGAAAAAGATGTATTAACATCATTTGTATTGTGTATATGTTTGACAACAAAAAAAGAGTACACACAAACACATACATGCATCTATACATGTACATACATACATACATACATACATACATACATACATACATGTACATACTTTGTGACTGAGGATATTACAGTAGCCCAGTTACTGCTTAGGGGTGCGTTTTCCAAAACCATAGTTGCTAACTAAGTTGGTTGCAATGCAATTTCCCATTGCTAACAGGTTAGCAACTTTGGTTTTGGGAAACGCGCCCCAGGTTGGCAATAGTTTGCTTTTGCGGAGTCGGAGAAGGCAGTCCCATTTAGGTCCCAGAAATAGATTGTTTTTTATTGTCAATATTTTTGTGATGGTTCCACATAGGTTGAATTTTTATAGAGGCAGGAACACAAACCATAATTTCACACATTAGCCTTCATCCACCGTCTGAGTTTTGTACAGGGCTAGGGGGGGAATCACTGATGGGACACTGCACAAACCAGCACAAATCACCCCATAGACCAGCACTGTCCAGGACACTCTGCCCAGGACGCTCAATGTAGTAGTAGAAAATCATTACCCTTCATACACCTCCTGTCACAGATTCACTTGCTTTGTCAGATACCTTGTTTTCAACAATTAAATGAGTATACTAAGATTGCACACTAGAATAGTAGTAGTAGTATAGTGTAGTGTTTGTTTGGTTTTTGAGCAATTAAATGAGTGAGTATTGAGGATCACACTAGCTCCTACTGAACGGACTGGAGTCTGAAAAGCTGCTTGCGCTCTTTAGTGCATCATGTATGTTTCTGAATTAATCAGAACTTGTGTTGTACGTCGGAACACAGGTCTGCTTGCGTCACCTCAGTCTGCTTTGGGGAGTCCCTGTGTCTCTTGTGGCTCACAGCGTTGTAGACTCCCCAGACGAAGAACACTAGAGCGATGACACAGAAGTAACTCCCGTAGATGATGAACTGGAAGAGAAAAGGAGTGAAAAGCTGTAGTGGGCTAAACCACCAGTGAATCATAGAATCATGCTTTTTCTGTCATTTTGGGCTGCACTTATCCATTTTATTCCTTTAAACAAGTCCAATCAGCCTTGGAAGTATTTCATGTCTGGAACGGTTTCCAAACAAACTCTGTTATATATTAGGCACTTGAGTGGCTTTGATCATCAATACACTAGAATACACCAGGCACAGTAGAGATTTCTTCACTCAATTCAATTTCTCTCTCAATTACATTTTCAGTATTATGTCTTTCTCGTCATAGTTACGTGATTACTAGGCAACGAACTCTAAAGGCCTGTACAGTTACGTGATTACTACCAACTCATATCCACTAATTGTAATACCACCATGAATTATTTATCTCAATAGTGTCATTGTGAAACCACAAGGATAAGTGGAAAGAGTTCAGTGTGATAATATCAATAGTAGGCCTATTGAATGAAGGTCATAAAGTGATGCTTTCTAGAAAATGTGACCCAGGTTAGATAACAACTAAACAGCATGGTCTACACCCAGTTTCGTTAGAAATGAGGCAGGGGTGGCACAAAGCATCTGTACTATATTTGTGTCCACACCTGTGACCATTTCCTGATTCCACCCCATCTCTCTGCCACTCAACTCCTCGACCCCCCCCAAACAATCAAGAACCCCAAAAATATACCCACCTGTGTTACAATGTCCAGGCTCAGCCCTCCACTGTCCACCACCACCGCAGTGATGACTGTTTGGAGCACCAGGGCACCAAAGTTATTTGCGCCAAAAATCAGGGCGTAGCGCTCCATTGATAAATCTGCAGCTATTTGGAACCTGTATGGAAAGATAATGAACCATTGCCATGTTGCTGTAGTACTGGATTTCTTCTTAATCTGTTATTGACAGCCATGCAAGGAAATTACTTAGAGACTAAGGGCTCTATCTTGCACTTTAGCGCAATTGACTTTCCGCAAATCGCTTTGTGGGCGAATCTTGGGCGCTATTTCTATTTTACCGGCGGGATAATGACTGTTGCGCCCAACGCAAATCTAAAATGGGGTGGTCTGTAGTAGCTACATTATTCATGGGTGTGGTTCGGGCGTAACGTGCAATCAGAGCGTCTTCTCACATTCCCTTTAACAACAGGCACGCTTGTTCCATAGCGGATTGCTATTATGATGGCGGATTTGCCAGGCGCAGCCATGGTTCACAGTGCTATAGTCAGTTGGGAACAGTTTGCTATTGATTTTTCCTCTTGACAAAATGTAATACAGAAATGTCACTTTCCAATGTTTTGGGATCACTCTCACTGAATCACGAGGTTATGAATGCATGGTGATATTTTTGCAATAATCTTACATTACCTCACTATAGACAATGCAGATCTGTCAGATAAGCTCTCCTCTCCCGTGCTGCTGCTGGGGCATTTGGGTTAAATGGCATCGGCATGCAGTTCAACATCACGTCTCATTAAGTCCTCTAATATTTCCTAATTTATGTCATCAACACATCCGTGATTAGTGGAAATGTGTTCGCTAGATTTATACCTGTTTTTTCACATCGGACACCACACTGATTTCCCTCGTGTAGCAATAGTTGTCCTTGTAATTATGTATGGTTTGGAGAAATGGGAACTGCGTCGTATAGATGAGAGGAACAAAGTGCATTGCACAACACAGGCGTCCAAGCAAGCGCTTGCACACGGCTGTACCTTACCAACAGGCAACTCAACAACGAGAAACAGTTTCCAAGTTGACCTAACTTTCCAACTCTGCACAGTATCCCATTAACTGCATGACAGTAGGCTATTTACAATATGTTATGTAAAGTAGTACAAAAGAGTTTGTAAACACGTTATCATCAACTTAATGCACGCACAACTTTTGTTTGAGCAGGAGAGAGAATAACAATGAATGGATGCAGCAACTACAGACATTGTAGCCAAGGCTACTTGCTGCTTTCTTTTACTGTCTATGGTTGCTGCACATAATAAACTTATTTAAGCAAATTCACAAACTCAAGACTTCAAGGCCATCATGGATATAAAATGTTTTTTTGAAAACAACGAAAGGATGGAGGAAACATAGCAAAGTTTAGAGTTATTTCAGATGGGCTACAACAAGGTAGGCAAAATTGTGGTGCTTGCCAAAACCTTAGCGCAGCTGGAATAATGCTTATAGGCTGATGTTAAAGCGCACACGATGTTTAAAGCCATACACAACAGTAAATTGGAACAAAACTAAAGGTAACTTTAGCCTTTATAGGGCTGTATAAAGTTGTCCAAATTAATAGGTCGTAATTAGGCGTCGTTGTTGTAAAGATATTGCATGTAGATGTACTATATAGGCTACTAAATTTTTAGTTGACCAATGCACGAACAAAACCGGGAAACGGACAAATATTATCAAGGCTTTGAATGTTTCCATCTGTGCACAGGGTGTCTGTAGATCGGTGTGCATATCATTCATTTCTGCAGGCCTGTGGCCATGCATGCACCCTTAAAATAGCATCTGAATTTGCGCCACTGACTTTAGACCAGGAGGTTCCTGGTCTGTGGCGGAATTGTTTTCTGAAACTGCAAAATATCAACAGGGACCGCTTATACCGAACACGCCCCTCTTTTAAGCTGAAACGCCCCATGGGCGCATGTACCTGTGGAGGGAAAATTCCAATATGCGCTGACTGCAAAATAGGAAAGACAAAAGCGCAAGTATACAAAGTCAATTGCGCTGGTGTGCAAGATAGAGCCCTAAATGCGTAATATACTGGGTTGCGTTTATATACTGGGTATGCATAAGCGTTCATTGGTTTCCGTACATACACATACAGTATATACATTTTTGTTTTACAAGATTAGGGAAAGATTTGTCAATGAAACAAATTACCTGATGAAGCTGAATGGAAAATTACTTAATAAGCAATTGATTATTGTGGGCACGATTTTAGCAGTAATTTGCATTCCAACAGAAAAATCCTTTGTTTGCACAACAAGAAAAAAGCTGTCGATCAGTACTGGCAAGACTCACCCAGGCCAAGAGCCCTCTACTGACCCTAAGCAGGTCCACTCCACACACTCACATTGCAATGGTGATAAGCAGCATGTAGAGGCACTTGAAGAGCACATAGCCACAGTAGCACGCCCAGATGTTTCCAGAGAAAACCATCAGGTAGAGGGCACCGCCACCCATGCCCGAGAAGGAGCCCAGTGCCAGCTCGCCCCACTGGTGCCAGTCCACCTGAGTGAAGCCAATGGCATAGGCGGTGGTAGCACCTGAAAACCATTTCAGACAGTCAATGAAAAGACATACAATATATAATAATTCTGATAAGCAGCTCTCTTCAGTTCATATGACAGTTGTCTATTCTGGTAAGAGCCGGCAGAACTCCAATAAACTGCTGCAAATCAATGCTCTTATAAACCAACAGGCAAGATGCTCATAATGTGTCATGCAAGTCTTTAAAGTCTGAGGGCTGCATACCAGTGAAACAATATTCCAATTACAATATTGGAAAACAGCCGTCCTGTCGGGGGCATTTTTGTGTTGTCTGGGGCATTCTTGTGTTTTACGGTACCTATAGTGCAATTGCCACAGTGATTTAATAAACAACCCACTCAAGAGCTCACCAAACAGACTGGAGGCAGCCTCCACTCCTCCGTTGTAGACAGTGAAGTTGCTGGACGGCTCGATGTGCTCCCACAACACCTGCACGTAGTTGAGGATCTGGTTGTAGCCGCAGGTGGCCAGAGCCCACCACAGGGACCAGCGCAGGAGCCCCGGCGTGGAGTAGCACTGCAGGAAGTCCCTCCAGAGCCGCACCAGCACCCCCACGCAGCCCGCTGGCTCTGCAGGAGGAGGAGGATCCGCACAAGTCTCAGTCCCAGCGCCACCAATGACTGAGCTCTTTGTGGAGCTGCTGCTGCTAAGAGATCGCCCCCTGCTGGCTGCTCCCTGAAGTGTAGCCATGTCAACAGGTGCTGTAGGTAACATGCACGAGAGGTTAATGATATAGAATAAGCAATACATCTTTTATATTTAACATGTTTGGGAAACGCTAGTAAGAAAGGTCTTCTGTTCCATGAATTAGTGCAAGGGAGGACCCATACATGCCTGCTGTGTGGGAAGTATCATCTGGAGAGGCTGAATGATTCAGACAGATTTCCACTGTTTTGGGGACGTCTGAGACAGGCTGGTCATTTCCATCTTCCTCATCTTCTGTCCCACTCCTGTGCTGCATCTTTACTCTTTGGTGGAAGAACATGCTTCTCTGGGGCATAGGAAGAAGCCAAGACACCCCCCATGCCAGCGCAATGAGCACCAGGGTGAACACCAGTATGTAGTGGTAGGACAGCAGGCCAAATGAGACCAGGAGCTGGCCTAGTACGGAGCCCACCGTGTAGCCCAGGAGCTGGGTGGCGCGGCAGTAGGAGGTGGCCTTGCGGTAGTGCCGGAGGTCCACCACACTGTAGATGTAGGAGTAGTAGGCTACTTCACTGGCCATCACTACGCCATAGAAGAACTGCGTAGCCTGCATCTGAGGCACGCTGTCCAGCCACAGCAGCATGCCAGTCGTCACCAGCAGGGAGGAGCAGTGGAACACGATCACAGGCTTGTAGCGCAGCCAATCAGTGAGCAGGAAAACGGGCACGAGGACTGCCAAATATGAGTAAGTGGACACTGGGTAAATCTGATTGGTCAGCTGAGGGTAAAGGGAAGAGACACACATATGATTGGCTAAATAAGATGGTACATGACATATTTGAAATGTTTTTGGAAGATCAGTCCTGTTATTATTGTGTTACACTACATACAATACACAACATGAGTTATGTTAGAAAGCCTGTCCCCTGTGCTGTTGTTGATGTTTGCAAGGTTTGCCCCAGTAGTTCCATTGCTACTGTTCAACATAAACTCTTCACTGTTGCTCTAAATATACACTGATATATTTATCAGAGTAGATGATAAACTAAAAGTACAACCATAAAACCACAATCTTGGGTGAAGTGTCCTATCATGGATCAGATACCGTGCTTGCTCACCAACCCAGTTAATCATAGCAGTTATGTGTTAATTATCAGCGAGTGAGTACAGCTCAATTACTCAATCACATCTCACCAGGTGTCCTGACATAGGTGTACATTAGATAGGAAGGAAAAAGAGATTTACAATAGGATTTACAAAAACAACATAGAACACAATATCTACATATTTTGTTATATCTGTGTCACCCGTCCTCCGTAGTTAGGTACTAGTTTCTTGAAGTCTAGTCTGTTCTTGAAGTCTTAGCCTTACCTGTTCTATGGTGAGGTTCTTGTCAGGTCCAGTGAGGTAAGGAGTGAGGAACGGTTCCAAAGGTTTGACGGTAGTGAAAAAGCCATAGGCACACAGCAGAGTGGTGGGATATGCCCAACCTGTTCTCCATGTTTTCACACACTCCATTGTACAACAGATAATACACGCTGTGTGCGTGTGTGTGTGAGAGAGAGAGAGAGAGAGAGAAGAGAAGTGTGTTTCCTTGGTAAGAGACACAGCTTCCTGTAATATGCAGTGTACACAAACAGGATAGCAGTTATCTTGAATGCAGACACATTGATTGTAAAAACTCTGCCTGTTACCTGTTCTGGTGATGTCACTGCAACAGCATTGTGTGTGGGTATGTGAGAGAGTGTGTGGTGTCTTCTGTCAATTAAATGAAAAGGGAAAGACAGGTATAAGGGAAAGACAGGTGTGTTGTATCTAAACCTATTAATGTATAACAAGATCATGCTCACGGTCACTTGAAAAGAATGCCTGGAATGCCAGTAGACCAGCAGAGCTGCTTGTTTTTGCTATTTTATGGACATTTACGATGTCAATTATAAACTGCACTTTATTTATATTTATCTACACAGTGAAGATGAGATGAAACACTAAGAAATGTTTTTTTTTTTTTCAAAATCCAAATTTGGTAATTATGTTAAGGACATTTTGAGTTATGGCATTTATGTTATTGTTCAGACAGGAATATTTGTTTTAGGTGTCTGGCTATATAATTAATCTGATCTGTCACTTCAGGTTAACTCAACAGAAGGAACCATTGCAGATTTTTGTAAGATTAAAGCAACATTTTATACTCTTTTTTATATATTTAACTCTCGTTTATTTCTCAGACTGCCGAATCGTCTAGTCACTTTTGTCACTTGTGCACATCATAAAAGTGTTTTCTCATTACTTCAAACAAACAGCAAATGCTTTTGCACATCCATGCAATTGGATAATTGACATTATCAACGCTATTGTCATGCTGGTCAAAATGTACTACACAGGGTCTTTCTTGAGTAGTCCTTCCCCCCAAAACTATTTATGCATTCCAGTTTTTCTCAGTCGCTTTGGTGCATTTCTCGAGTCACCATTAATGTTTGCACAACAGTAAGTGTTTCTTGAAACAATTTGTGCAAATTGCACCCCACAGTGGATTACCTGCAAAACACATAATTTGCTCAAAATGCTTAATTTATGTCTCAAAAGCTAATATTTTGCCAATCAACATGCCATTGCTATCAGAATGAAAAGTTCCTGTGTCACTGTTATGAACAAGATAGTGAAATATTGAATGGAATTACCTGTGGAAGTATGTCTTTTCCCTGGTCCCAATTCAGGTTGGATGGTATCGAACTTTTAATTTCAATTGTCCAATCAATATGAAGAATCTGTCTTAATGAACCAAACTTCTAATGAGGCTTACACACAAGTGCAGCTCAATAAAAATGTCGTAGTGAGTCAGCACACAGAAGAGATAAAAGAGCTATTGAAGACAGAATCACAAAATGTTTTATACAACAAGACAAAAGCAGGAAGGGGCTCAGGAAAGGGTTAGACTTTGTTCTTGAACACAGAACTTACGCAGTAGGCCTACTCAAGTAATAGAAGGATCATTCAGAGGTACAAAAGTAAACGTTTTTATAACATACACTTTTCTATATCAAGTCCTGTAATAAATGTACATACTATCTACTGCCCCTTTAGATTATAAATGTGAATATCACAGGATGATACATTGCAAACATCATGACATATGATTATCTCAAAGATTATTATCATTGCTTGGTAAATCTATTCAAAAATTATTATGTTACAGTTTTTCTCAGTCGCTTTGGTGCTTTTCTCACATCAATATTAACATTTGCACAACAGTTAGTGCATTTCTCAAAACAATTAGTGCAAACTGCAAAACCTAGTGGATAACCTGCAAAAGCATAGCCTGACGAGCCAGACCCACATTAAAATGTAGGGTCTGGGCACTCACCGTTCGCAGTGCTCAGTCGGAGGGGCGGGATAATCAGTTGTCTTTCAAATTCCCTCTGCACGCAATAGGACAGAGCTATGACTCCCATGCGTTTCCCACCAGCGGAGCTAGTTGGCTAGTTCAAACTTTTGCCAACTTAATAAAAGCTTAACTCGTGTCACACTGTTCGCCAACAGCAACATCCATCTTATTTGTTTTCAAGTAGCAGGGAATTCAAGCCAAACCGTTGCAACTCTGCCATCAATCATTATGTTAAGCCCGCCTAACGACTCTATACACGATTTGATTGGCCTGATAGAAGTTTAATTTTTCGAGCTCACAAGCCAACTGAGAGTTGCTAGACTAGCCCTGCATGGCTGCCGCTAGGGTGCGTCTAGATTTCTAGGCTAGCAAAAGCATGTCACTTGCTCAAAATGGATTGTCCATTCCTCAAAAGCAAGTATTCATGTCAATGAAACTGCCAGTGTCATCAACATGAGAAGTCTTGACACCATCGTTTATGAACAAATGGATTTGTCATATTTTCATTATGACAGTTTATTCTCTCAGTGTTTTCCAATGCAAAAAAAGGTCAGAACTCGGTGACACTTCCTGAACATGCTTACACGGCACTATACACTACTTGTACAGCCATTTGAAAACTACAGTAAAGTTACACATTGCTGTAGTTAGGGGAGTAAGTGAGTACAAGACACTGAATACGTATGTTTCACATTTTTTATGCTCTTTGCAGTTCTACAGCATTGTGACCAAATTTGATAACCAGTTCAACAATTTTGTATGTAATGACTCAAGCAATAAAATGAAGACTATTAGTTTTAGTGGGAACGACACTGCAGCATCCATAAGTATAGTTCATTTTGATTGACATGACATAAGCAAATGATAATGTTATAAAACAGCAGAGAATTGTATGAAAGCAACTGATACATGTCCAAAAGCATTTGCATTTGTTCAGAGGAAGGAGTAATTGCTACTATGACGTACACAAATGATTAAATGTTGTGGAGGTTGAACTAATAGAATTTTCATTCTGATCTGAGAAAAGCACCAAAGCGACTGAGAGAAACTGTAATATAATTATATAAAACATGTAGAAATATGACCTATAATAGGAGGAACTCCAACTCTGAGTGATATTCATTTGAAAAAAAAATTTCTGGAAGGATGTTGAAATTTTGGACTTGACACGCAATTGGAAAACTCCAAGCTGGAAATATTCAACTTCCAAGTTGTCTGGAATACAGCATTTATTCTGAACATGGGGTCGGGGAACTATTAGGTCCATCAACAGGGACCACATGTTCCATTTCCGGTATTTTTAGTGAGCGGCAGGAGGAAACTTCACACTGCAGAGCAGATTAATACTCTCTCACAGTGCAGCTCCATGCAGTTACCAAGAACATTTCTGCAGCATTGAAAGTGCCCAAGAGCACGATAGCCTCCATCATTCTCAAATGGAAAAGTTTGAAACAACCAACAGTCTTCCTAGATTTGGCCGCTCAGCCAAACTGAGTAATCCGGCATGAAGGGCCTTGGTCAGACATGTAACCAAGGACCCAATGGTCACTATGAATGACATCTAGAGTTCCTTTGAGAGGATGACAGAAGCGTAAAGAAGGACAAACATCAGTTCTTGTATCCTTTCCCAGATCTGTGTCTTCCCACAACCCTGTCTCGCAGGTTTACGGACAATTCTCTCGACCTCGTGGCTTGATTTTCACTCTGACATACACCATCAACCTTAAGAGATGTGTGCCTCTCTTCATAATGTCCAATGAATTGATTTAGGCACAGGTGGACTCCAATTAAGTTGTAGAAGCATCTCAATGACAATTGATAGAAGTAGGAGGCACCAGAGCTCATAGAACTCTGAAGTTCGCCTGCAAAAAAGAACCAAAACAGCCATCTTTGCCCATATAAGGAGATCCGGTTGTTAATTGAAGCTAACTATCTATGGTTAAGTTGCATTGCAAGTTAGCTCTGGGGTAGCAAAAATCTAAGTGTGCCGCCTTCACGTACCGGAGATCACAGTATCCACTCGAAGGCAGCGGACAAAAGTGTGTTCAGGAAAACGTCTGCATTTCAGACTTTTTCATCCCCACCAGAGTTTAACAGGTGCGATAATTCAAAATCCCCATGTTATTTAGGAAAAATCGCCAGATCCCGGATGTCAAAAATGGCTGCTTTTTTGTAGGCGAAGGTTTTTTTTGAGGCAGAGGTCTATGGCAAGTGTCATAACAAAGGGTCTGAGTACTTATGTAAATTAAATCTTTCAGTCTTTTATTTTTTTATAAATTTACAAAACACTCCAAACATATGCTTTTTTTAATGTATATGTGCTGGACTGGGTGGCGGTCATATTTTGTACTGCTCTGCCGTACATCTAGTTTTTAAACAGATTTTAAATATCAAAAGACATAATAATGCAATAAATGATGGTAGCTCATGACTGGTGGTCACTAATGCCTTTTCAACTTTATTTCAGAGGTTTTGAAATTCTTCTCCTGTTCATCTTCAGACTCATCAGTGGTGTCTATGGAGCCCTCTTTGGCATGCTTCTTGGGGTGCTTCTTGTTGCTGGGAGGCTTTGGGGCATCGTTGGGAGGCTTTGGGGCATCGTTGGAAGGCTTTGGGGCATCGTTGGGAGGCTTTGGGGCATCGTTGGGAGGCTTTGGGGCATCGTTGGGAGGTTTTTTGTTCTTTCCAAACACGCCCTGCATCCATGCGCCTGCACCTGCCAGGGCTCCGCCCACAGCACCCCCTGCTGTTGCCACGGCAGCTGTAGCTCCCGCAGACAATCCAACCGCTCCTGAGCCAGGCAAGAACCCAAACATGCATCAACACACACAAGGGAAAAACAAACAAACAAAATGTTAGCAGTAAGGTAATTGCTTTCCTAACATCATGGTTAGATGTAAATGGATTTTAGGCTACTCTATAAATGTATACAGTACTTATGACTTCACTTCTTAGTTGTTCCTTATACAGTCTGTACTTTGTAGTCAACTATGCCCTGCATGGCACCAATTTGTGATTAAACATACTTGAAAACTTATTTAATAAATATAGTGGGGTACTGTGTATAGGCAATTTGTCATTTTCATTTCAAATTAATGCAAAAGTTTGTTTTCACTTCTAAATTGTAGATAAAGGTCTATAGAACAATTTTGATTCGAGGGCCAATCAAGCTGATCAAAAAATTGCCCTCCAATTAAGGGTTTATGTAGATTTCCCATTGAAAAGTATACAACCAGTACATTTTGGTCTAAACCATGAAGGGGAAACTGATTCTACCATATATGTTTTGAAAGCGTACACCCTCAGGATATATGATATGACATAAGGTATGCTCCACCCTCCTCGTTACCAGAATTGTATAAAGTATCTGAAAACCACACTTGATCAGAAAATGACTAAAGTAAAAGTAAAAGTCATCTATAAGCATACCACTTAAGTAAAAGTCTAAAAGAATATATTATTTACAGTACTTAAGTATGACAAGTAGCCCATTATAAAAAAATCCTCAAGTACTGAAAGTAGAAGTACAAAGTACTAATAAAAGCTTTCGAAGGCCAGATGCGGTGACAACCCCCTCCCTTCACTATGATTTTAATGAAAAAGAAAGCAGTCAGAACTTTGGATAAGCTATTAAGTTTGTGCAGTACTTGGTGCCTACACTTCATACACAATGTCTTCGAAGCCTGAACAAAGGTTTGCCTGCCATTCATTTTTCACTGCTTCCTTTTGATGTTGACGTTTATCCAACATGTTTAGAAAGGCAGCTACATCACACTCAATAAACACACTGTGAAAGTCTGCAAAAGTGCTATTAATGAAAAGCAAGCAGTTAGAATTTTAATTTAATTCAGCTCCGTATAACCTACATAGGCCTTAGTGCACTATGCCTTATAGCTATATTTGCTTAACTCTGTCACTATGTCTTCATTCATTGTTGTATCCTGTGGTGACCCCAGGGGGGTATTTCAGAAAGCAGGTTTACTGGCTTAACTGGGTATGTTAAGACAGAGTAAGCGGTAAACCTGGGATTTCAGTTCCAAAATGAGCAGGCTATGTAAGTCACTATGGTAACATAGGCTCTGAACTTAATTGGGTATGTTAACACAGAGTAAGTGGTAAACCTGGGATTTCAGTTCCAAAACGTTCAAAAATGATCAGGCTATGTGAGTAACTATGGTAACATAGGCTCTGAACTTAACCTGGTAGGGGGTAGGTTTTGTTCAATTATGTTCGGTTATTTTAGTGCATGTTCAGCCAGGCCGCTATTTTTACACTTGTCACACAATGGCGTTTCATTTTGACGAAGGTCCGATTGACAAAGAAGCACAAAATCATGTAATATTCATCCATGCAATTCACCGTGAGAGAGCGATAAGACCACAACATCACATGATATCCTGTCTTTTCCAAACGAGTTTTGCAAGAGCGCTACAGTTTTTCAGCTGAATCCTAAACATAAGCTACTTAAAAAGCATTACGCATCGTGGATTAGAATAGAATAACATAAATCTATAATGTAGGCTAGCTAGCCTACACCATAGTGGACATTTGTCTTTGGCTCACCAGACATAGACAGATGGACAAACAACATCTCAGACATATTGAAGATATCATTAAAACAAGTAGAAAAAACATATAGAAAATGAATAAAAAAGTTTAAATATAGGCTACATAACAGCTCAGGTATGTGTGTTGTCACTAAGTTTGGTTAAGAATGCTGACGGCATTTGGGATAAAATATTTTTTTTTAATATGCTACACTTTTTGCCTCTCTCCAAATGATGTGCATTGACGATCGCTCTCCGACTAGGAGGTTTTGTAGTGTTGGAGACGCAGAGCATATCGGCAAGCTGTTGGTTGTCGAACCAAAATTGTTCTATAGACCCCTATCTTCCATTTAGAAATGAAATTTAAACTTTTGCATCAATTTGAAATGACTCTTCACCCCACTAATAAGCAAAGTGCAAATTCTTTCAAAGTTAAGACATACTGTATGTATTGTATTGTATTGTTCGTGTATTGTTTCTCACCTGCTGACTGGAGGAGAGCCACTAAGCTCCCGGCTGCGACTCCACCTCCGTTAGCAACAGCAGCCGCTGACATCATGCTGGCAGCGAAAGAGCCTGCTGCGATGCCAGCTCCAGTGAAACCCGCGGCTGTCAGAACAAAAGGTGCCGCGGCAACAGCTCCAACTACAAACCACAGGCAAAGCTCAAATTTATATCAGGCAGGCCTTTTAGACAGGCTTACTGTATTTTAAGAAGTTTGTAAGCCCTATTATCCACAACAGAGACATACTGATGAATGGAAAACGAAACAGATTTATTTTATGGTTACCTGCACCAGCTGCGACACCCACAACACCAGCAACAGCCTCTGTAAAGAATGCAACCCTCATTAGAACTGAGCACTAACGAGCATCCTGATATGAACAGTTAGGTCATTTTTCAGACTTGCATCCTCATATTAACAAGAGACGAGGCAAAGAAAATGTCTTACTCTTATTGATACCCATTGTTGTTGCAGTTGAGTTGTTATTGCTGTAGGCCCTGTACAAACACCTACTTCTCATCTGTCTCGCTGAATTCAAAGCAACTGACCTGCAAATAAAAGAGGACACATCCCCCGTCATCACCTTAATCTATTAGAGGTCACAACTTCAGTTATGCTAACTGATGGAGCATTAAGCAAAACAAGACAGAGCGGATTTCTGGATCTTTGAATTCCACATTTGTTTCATTGACATAAGAATTAATGAATTAGCTTCTCTTCTGATGTAGCCAGATCCCCTCATGATAGTATCAGTGGCCTAACGTAGCATAATTTCTAAAGTCAAACAGTAGGCTATGCTTACGCGTTTCTGAAGACTGAAGAACCAAATCGTGTCCGAAATCTAGCGTTCATTCCTTCTCAGTGGCAACTTGCAAGCCCCAGCGCGGTAGCACCTACTCGACTCGGATATTCCCATTCCCTGGAAAACGAAACTCAACAGTCTGCTATCAACATGGGCTACTTGGCTGAACTTGATTTGCCTTAAAGGGCCAGTAGGTCAAATCAACACTTAAAAAGATTGAGATTTAACTGAAGTATCCAACATAGTTTCATAAGAGAATCCCTAAAGGGATATGAGCTATTTTTTTTTGTGATCCCTCACAATAGTTTTGCGATCCCTCGCAAAGTCAATGCAATTGGGAATGCAAAACTATTGTGAGGAAATACAAAAGTAGGCTATTATTGAAACTTTTAGTGAGGGACCGTAAAACTAGCTCTAAAAATAAATGTTTACTTCTAGAAAATAATTTTCACCATACCCTTCGAGGGCTCCCATGGATCAAGCCATTTTAATCAAACTGACTACTGTCATCAGAGAGGAAGTGGAGGCTAAACGCAAGTAGAAGAACACAGTTTATCCACCTCGGAAATTTTAGAAATAGAGTTTCCACCTCTTATTATGACCGCCGCGCAGCGAAGCGGCGGTCATATAGGTTTAGTCAGATTTTTTTTTTTTTTTTTTTTTTTTTTTTTTTTTTTTTTTTTTTTTTTCTTTTCGCATGTCCAAATTTCCGTCAATGATTCCCGGACACTGAAAGACCGGGGTAGACAAAACTTGGTGGGCATGTAACCCCATATGGATAGCATGGAACCATCGTTTTTCGTTTTGATCTGTAGCCCCACGCTGGACTGCACCCCGAAAGGAGGGTAGGGCAGACACAGTTTTCTGTGAATATCTCGAGAACTGTAAGGTTTAGTAGGACCATGTCAACGCATTCCATAACCACTCATTTCATGTATAGCGCCACCTAGTTAAACACAAGAAAGTAAAAATGAGGTGGTGTAATTGAAGGTATCTGTGACCTAACATAGTCAAAACTGCACGAAATTGGAAGTGTAGGATCATTATGACACCCTCTGTATGCACGCCAAGTTTTGTGGAATTCCGTTCATGGGGGGGCACACAATAAATTAATTTATGTTACTATACACCAACTGGCCTGTAGGTGGCCGGAGACAGTTTTCTGTGAATATCTCGAGAACCGTAGGGCCTAGGAGGTCCACCTTTTTTTTTTTTTTTTTTGGTCTTAAGGGGGCATGTCAACCCATCCCATTACCACTTATTTCATGTATAGCGCCACCTAGTTAAAAATTAAAAAGCATAAAATTAGGTGTTTTCATCTCAATATCTCTGGCTGACAAGGTCAAAACTGCACAAAATTAAAAGTGTAGGATCATTATGACACCCTCTGAATGCATGCCAAGTTTTGTGTACTTTCGTTCATGGGGGGGCCTTACAATAAAATAATTTATGTGTACATTTAGTGACGTACACCAACAAGGATTCCCGGGACACTGAAAGACCGGGTACACAAAACTTGGTGAGCATGTACCCCCATATGGATAGCATGGAACCGTCATTTTTTAGTTTTCATCTGCAGCCCCCCCGCTGGACTGGACCCCCCGAAAGGAGGGTAGGGCAGACACAGTTCTCTGTGAATCTTTTATGGTATGTTGGTCTCAAGGGCCCACATAAACCTGGCTCATAATCACTCATTTGTGATTTGCCCCGTTAAAAATGAAAATCAGTAGGATTAAAAAGAAAGACAAAATAAATATTCATCATCATCATCATGGCTGCATTTTCAGTATTGGTGAAGTAGTCGTTTGTCCACTAGATAACGATCGTTGCAGTGAGGCGTAATTTTGTTGGAAGTTAAAAGGGGTTGGAAAAAAACAATGGGCGCTTCATACAAGGACTGTAATTTACCGCAGCGAACATCTAATAAGGATAGGACGATGTTCACATGAAGTGTAATTCCCATTTCTTCTTGAAGCGAAATCAATCTGAGGATGTTTATCGGACATGCTTGGTTTTACTGCAGGTATGCGTTAATCTTGTAATATCAATAAGGACCTAGGTAATGTTACCGTTAGCGTTGGTTGAGTGATGGAGGCATTTGATTTATTGCATTTGTAGAAAACTATAAATGCGGTTATACCAAGCAAATGTATAGCAGCACTGTTTGTATCTTTCGACTGTCATTTATTGCACGTGCTACAAAATCATTCTGTGCAATGGAAGATTTACCAACGTTACACCGGTCTGATGCAGTTTTGCCTATACATGCGGAGACTGAGGCGCCTGTTTATTTTGTTTTAAGTGCGTGCAGGGGTGTGAGAGGGGAATCGATGTGCTTTGATTACAGCTTGGTAGTTGTAGTCTGTGAAATTAAAAAGCACGTGTGTGTGAAGTATCCAAACAATGACACCTTCATTTCATTATGGCTGTTTTAGCAAAACACCTTAAGCTACTGTGTAGTAGGTCCCATTTAGAAGTGGCTACTTCATTTTATGCTTTCCTTGACTCATGGAGCTGCGTGAATGTTATTACAACTTTTCTCGCCACGATATGACAGTTTAAGTCCGCTTGATACTGTAAGGCGTAAGCCATTGGTTTCAAAGGAGATTTTATTTGTGTAAAGCCAGCATAGCCTATTGACAATTTATGTTGTCAATAGGCCTACCTTATAATCCTACCTGTAGCTTAGGGAAGCTAACAACTTTCTATTGGGATCTAGTTTGTTAGTTACCGTTTGTCATAACTCCCTGATGCATTTTTGCATTTAGAATAGCCAGAGCGTGTATATCTCAATCGGAAAATTAAACAATATCGGGGTGCCTATGGACTAGGCTGGGTTCACCCAGCCTGATCTGCCCGCTATTTATTTTTTTTTTTTTTTTTAGATTGAGCTTGGTCTGATGAAAGCCAGACTAGCCATGGACCTCAGTTAAACAATGCAAGGGAACATGAATCAGCCTATATTTGCACTAACAATAACGGACAAAAGCTCTTCAACTTTGGCCCGTTAAAATGTATATGAACAGTCTAGCGGACGCATTTCATCAAGGCCCATTTGGACATGTCAGTTATTTGCACCACTGGTTAGATGTAAAACAGCACTTCGTTTCAGACTAGGCTACTGTTACTTAATTTGTGCATTAACAATAACGTTTCAGACTACTGTTACTTAATTTGTGCATTGACAATAAAGTATTACATGAACTAAAGATGACTAAAATCTTATGTAGAAGAAGAAACATTCACAAAAATCCATCCATCCAAAATGACCTTTGTTTTTTGATAGCTGTTGAAAACGGCATGGAACTGACAGAGATGTTTTTGTTTATAAATACATACAAAATATATAAATAAATAACATTATGCTGATACCTTTTGCTTTTCCCAAATACAATGTAGCCTACAGGTGTAAGTGACCTTTCATCAATCCAGTTGCAATGGATGAACTGTGATGAACTGCCCTACTTGTGATTGTTTAGAGATTTTAAAGGTTTTATAACAATTCTACATCTTCTTTGGCTATTCTACAATCTATTCACCTTTTCAGCACCAGTAGGGTACTTTCTGTGCAGCCGCACACACACACTCAGGCATGCCAAACAAGCATACACAAAAGTTTCAAGAGTGGGGGATGGAGTAAAATATGGAGACAAATTGAAGTGTGATTTATTTTCGCGGAACGGATGTACAGGACTGAGCGGCGGTCATATTTTGTACCGCTATGCGGTACATCTAGTTAGAGTATCCACCACTCAAAAGAGTTTAGCCTATTCATCAATTTCAACTTTTAACATTCAAAACACACTGTATTATCCACATTCACAATATGTAGCCTACATCAACACTCTAGGAACCATTTAATACCACTGGCATTGTTAAAAACATTGGACAATAACTTTCACCATCATCAAACATGTTCTGAATGCCTTTTTAAAAAATCCAATGCTGCATGCATGGCGCATTCCACCTTATGGTGATCACAGAATTCCTAGTTTAGCCTACCCTCCTCTTATTTTACCACTACCCCCTGACTGTCATGGAATTTCATGGTGAGAAGATTAGAAATATTATGAAGGGTCCATGTTAGTTCATTAACCCTCCCTTTGTGTTCATTTCATGTTTACTAGTTTTGTGGTTTGCATTATAACTTGTTATAAATCCATAGCAACACAGTATATTATCATCTAATGTTGTGATAGATAGACCTTAGTTCTATTGGATCTGACCAGTTTTGAACTTCCATTTGCTATTCATGGCCTGCAGGCCTCATTGACCTGAGCTCATGCAAGTCAGAGAGGGGAAGATACTAGGGAAAGGTTCCAGTGGGGGCTGGCATAAGCAAAGAGGGGGAGTGAGGGTGTGTGTGTGTGTGTGTGAGAGATAGAGAGAGAGAGAATGTAGGCCTACAGAAACGCACAATACAGTCGATTGATAGGTAGCCTATGTGCCTGGACTCTTATACACTGACCATTTTCTCACCCATTCATTTCTAATGGCCAGTCATTTTTGACTGGGAATACACATGGGTGTTCTAAAGTTAAATAAAACACCCAAAATTGTTATGGAAATTCTCAAAATTTGTTTTGTGTTCAGATGCCTTGTGTTAACAAAGTCATGCAGCCTCATGATTGTCAGAATAAATATAAATATAAAAAGATTTGAGAGAAAAAAAAGTAAATTGGTCAAACCGTAACACAACAGGATGGTTAATAGGATACCCCCCATTGTGACCACAGCATGGGTGGTACAGTCGTGAGCTTTGGTGACTTCCATGCAGAAGACTTTCTATATCAATATCATGTTCTCTAAGGGCTACAGTACAGTATATGCATGGTTGAGCTAAATCTAAATCTAAATTGCTATTTATCCTCTTGCTAATTACTTAACCAGATTGGCCCAGTTTCACAAATAACAAAGCAAAATTATACATTAATTAACTGTTAAAATGAATCAGTTGTTAAAACCGATTGCATCCCAGGTGTGTAGTACCGGTAAACATATTATACAGTTTCTACAATAAGGATAAACTCATATACTCATAAACTCAAAAACATCAAACCACAGTCTGTGAACATGTAAGCAGCAATGTGACAAAAATGTGTTAAAAAAAGAAAGAAAAAAAAAGTTAAATCACTACTGATGCCCATATTAGTAAACTTGTAAACTGGTTTTATAAACTTACTCTGCATATTAGTCAAAATAAATAGCTGCAGAGGCATGCCCAAAGCACCCCACCCCCCCATGCATGTCCAACGGGCCTGCAGTTTGATTCATACAGGATTAGTCATTATAGCTGTTACATTTATAAACGGAAGTTTTCACCATTAGCTCATTCCCATTATGACTTCACAGTGCTTCAGTAGACCATATTGTATAGGTGTCTGTTGTAAATGCACATATAAATCTTAAATGCATACTCAAAATACACTCCTTTTGTTATGGATCTCAGTCAGTGGGCAGTGGACAGTGGGTCTGTGTCTAAGATGTCAGCTTCTGGTGGGATGCCTTGCCAGTTTGTTGTTGTGGATCACAGCCTCTGAGAGGACAGGACCTCTTTGTGTGGTGTGGGGTGTGTGGGTCTGCAGTGATGCCTGCAGGCGGTGTACAGTCCTCTGATGAAGAACACTGTGGAGATGGCAGTATAGTAGCTCCCATAGACAATGAACTAAAATAAAAAACACACACATTCAACACACACACACACACACACACACAAACACACACACACAATAAGATTACGACAAGGGCACTTTGCTTTGGAAGATATTGTAGGTTGGGTTCACCTTGATAAAGAAATGACACTGCAAAACACGGGCAATATGAATGCCAATGATTATGGTGGAGTTTGAATACTACCGCCAGTGATGAGGATAAGACACAGTGCCATAGTGTGTAACAAACAACACAGTTGAATATAGCTGGACCCCTCAGATGTATTGGTTATCATAACTGTCAAATCAAACCCATGAAATCTACTTGGGTACTGTTTCAAAACATTTCGATTAGTTCTTCAGCCGGCCTTTGCCAGTTACAATAGCACTAATTTTCCTTCTCAAATAGTAATAAATATATAAACTTTTTTTTAATCTATAAGTGTTTATCCACTTTTGATGACAATAAAGTTACAGAAACACAGAACTTTCACAAGATGGATATATGCATTAATGGTCTTATCTATTCTTTTCCTCAAAGTGGCAAACATTACAAACATTCACCACTAGATGTCTCTCTTCCGTCGACATCTGTATGTGCTCCAGTAAACAGTCAGACATTACCTACAGTAGTAGGTGTTACCACCTGCTATATTGGGAAAATTGTGGGGAAAAAAAGTAAGTAAAGTAAAATGTATTGCTGAAGCACATTTTATACACAGCGTACACTGACCAAAGTGCTGTATAGAGTGCAACTAAAATAGATAAAAAAATAAATAAATAAATGTGACACTGTGTTGGAAATTTGTGTTGATTCATGCTTAACATGGGAGAGCTGTGCTCTTTTTAAACCCTGACTCAAGTTTGATGGCACCATGGATTTATAATGTAGACCTGGAGTGGAGAGGGACCACTCAGTCATCTCAGAAGCTGATGCTAGGTACTACAGCCAAGGAAGTACAAAAACAATCACAGCTACCTTATTTATAGTGTTCGGTTTTCGCCCCAAAACCACGAAAAGCAGTCACCTGAGCTATAAACAACTGGCCACACTCACACATGTTTGAAACCAGCCAATAGGAAACTAACTTCTAGGCACCAAGAACAGCTAATGAGAACTGGCTGAAGCTAACCCTCGAAAGTCCGACCCCCTGGATGACACAGCATCATCCATGTCTAATAGTATTTCTGATGTGGTGGGGCCCTTACCTGTGTCACAATATCCAATCCCAAAGCACTCTCGTCCACAATAATCGCCGTGATGACAGTCTGCAGCACGAGAGCGACAAAGGTGTTGATACCAAAGGTCAGAGCATAGCACTCCATGGACAGGTTGGCAGCAATCTGGAAACTGGTGGTGCAATTAAACACATCAGTTACAGTAGTTCCAAATCAGCTGTATGGTACAACTATTCAGACTGTGGACATTCCTCTTTGACAACAACAACAGGCCCACTAAGTGTTGAAACCTGTGTGCTGGTGGTGTGTATCATTATACTGGAGTGAGTGAGTGAGTGTATACGGCATGTGTATGTGCGAGTTGATGCACTGTCTCTGCTGCTCTGCTTGTGTGTGTGTGTGTGTGTGTGTGTGTGCGTGTGTGTGTGTGTGTATTTATGTGTGTGTGTACTCTTGCATACATGTGTGTGTGTGTGCCTGCATATGTGTGTGTGTGTGTGTGTGTGTGTGTGTGTGTGTGTGTGTGTGTGTGGCGCACACACTTGTGTGTGTGTGTGTGTGTGTGTGTGTGTGTGTGTGTGTGCTTTGTATACGAGTGTGTGTGTGTGTATGTATGTGTGTGTGTGCCTGCATATGTGTGTGTGTGTGTGTGTGTGTGTGTGTGTGTGTGTGTGTGTGTGTGTGTACTCTTGCATACATGTGTGTGTGTGTGCTTGCATGTGTGTGTGTGTGTGTGTGTGTGTGTCTCTGTGCCTATTATCTGCACTCACGTAGTGATGGTGATGAGCAGCATGTAGGACGCCTTGAAGAGCACATAGCCGGCGTAGCAGAGCCAGATGCTGCTGGAGAACGCCATCAGGAACACGGCTCCCGCCCCCACCGCTGAGAACACGCCCAGACACAGCTCCCCCCACCGGCTCCACGACACGCGTACGTGCCCCACCCCGAAAGCTGCTGCCGCACCTGAGGTGACAGAACGGCCATGGGAAACCACCAAACAGAACAGAAATGCACTGAGTGGATATCTCTGCATAATGAGTGCTGACATACCTTTACAGTAAAGAGACAAAACACAGCAGCACTTTAAATGATACAAAAATGTGAAAAGTAGATAAACTAGGACAAGGCCACTTCTAACAACAGCAGTGAAAGACCCAATGGACTTTAGATGGAATGGAATTTACATCTAAAAACACCATGAATTCTATAATTGTCAGTAATTAGTCTGTAATTAGTATCACAGTGTTTCCATAATGATGACTCTGACTTGTATGTTATGAGCACCACTGTAGTCTTGCAGTCTTACTGAAGGCACACTAGGTTCCAACGTTAAGCTGCGGGACTGAACTGTGTTGCTGCATCGATCCTGCTTCCGGCTAATCTTAATTGGTCTGTCTCTGTTATTGTCTTGTCAGACATCCTGAAAGCCTTGAGGTCCTTATCGAACGCCATCAAGGGTAGAATTACCTTAACTCTTATCGTCTTAATTACTTTGCCCTCACATCCTTCATTGCTTCTTCCCTGCAGCGATGTAATCTACAACTCTGGTCTCTCTCTCTCTCTCTCTCTCTCTCTCTCTCTCTCTCTCAAACACACACACACACACACACACACACACACACACACACACACACACACACACACACACACACACACACAGCCAATGCCATTCTCTGAGAGGAATCGACGTCCCTGCACCTCTCCTAAATGCAGTGTTGAGCCAATGTCGTACAGCTCCTCTGGAGACTAGCTGTTGTAATAGATACACTCGGGATGGTTTGACTTTTCAGAAGGAAATTTGTACTCTTCCGGTGTCAGTTATTAAGTATATCTTAGCGAGCACACTCACCAAGGGAACAGTAATATTTGGACATTAATGGGATGGTGACACCAAGACAAAGGAAATGTTTTCTCAAACTCAAACCTAACTTGTTCACCTATTCAACATCCACATCATGATATAATTTGCAGTATGGACCGGTATATTTTTTTTTTTCAGTATAAATGCTTCTGAAGGGGAAAAGCCCAGGTATGGCAATTGCATATCAGCTGTAACTGTACTCTTAACAGTGTGACTAGTAGAACATATTTCACACTGCACCATAAGTAAGTAAATCTTTTTTTATTATAGCAGGTATTGGCAAAATTACCTCTGCCTTCCAAAATAACTTCTTGCATCATCTCAGTGTGCATGTTTTCATGGTATCCTGCTATATATCTGTATGCCTGTAGTCAAAAAACACACCTTAGGGCAAATGCATATCCTTAATACCATATGCCATTTTTAATTTTCACCCTTAGTTGCAAACATTGTCTGTACCTTTGATAACGGCCTTTAGCTCGTCTGTGTTGGGTCTGGTATGTTTCATTTTCCTTTTCACAATACCCCATACATATTCTATGGGGTTCAGGTCAGGTCAGTTGGCTGGGTAGTCAAGCACACCACTTTGTGGTATTTTTGGCACTGTGGGCAGGTGCCAAGTCCTGCTGAAATAGGAAATCACCATCTCCATAAAGCTTATCAGCAGATGGAAGCATGAAGTGCTCTAAAATCTCCTGGTAGAAGGCTGCATTGACTCTGGATTTGATAAAAGACAGTGGACCAACACCGGAAGATGACATTGCACCCCAAATCATCACTGACTAAGGAAACTTCACACTGGAATTCAAGCAACTTGGTCCACTCCGGTCTCTCCACTCCAGACTCTGGGACGTTGATTTTCCAAATAAAATGCAAAATTTGCTCTCATCTGAGAAGAGGACCTTGGACCACTGAGCAACAGTCCAGTTCTTTCTATCCTTTTTCCAGGTGAAACGCTTTTTACGCTGTCTCTGGTTCAGGAGTGGCTTGACACTGGGAATGCAACACTTGTAGCCCATTTCCTGGCTCTTGATACACTGACACCAGCCTCTGTCCACTCCATGTGAAGCTCCCCCAAATTGTTAAATCATCTTTGCTTCACAATCCTCTCACGGCTGCAGTCATCCCTTTTGCTTGTTGCAGTACTCCCCATGATTGTGCTTGTGTGTATTGAACCAGATTGGGAGATTTAAGGCTCAGGAAACCATTACAGGTGTTTTGAGTTAATTAAGATGATTAGAGATCTACTTGGGTTGACATTTCTGTTTAATATACGGTAGTGTTTTAATCTAATATTTTGAGATAGCCGATTTTGTTTTTTCATGAGCTGTAAGCCGTCAAAATAGGTCTATTCTCGTTTCACCTCTCCCCACCATCACCCCTCTCTCTCACCTACTAGAGTGCAGACGGCCTCCACCCCACCGTTGTAGATGGCCGCTGTGCTGGACGGCTCCACGTGGTCCCACATCAGCTGCACGTAGTTGAACACCTGCGTGTAGCCTGACGTAGCTAACGCCCACCACAGGGACCAGCAGACCACTCGGCCTGAGCCGTAGCCCTCCCTCAGGGCTGCCCACATCTGGCTGACCACCCCAACTCCTGCCACCAAGCTGCCCTGGCAGCAGCCTGAAACATAGGGACAAACAGCCACAGACGGAGATGAAGTGGGACACTGTATGACGTGAAATAAAAACAGAATGTGGTAATCTGCGAGTATATACAACATGAATACAAAAGGAAAGCCCTGCAGCGCATAGTGAACACAGCTGGAAGGATTATTGGTGCTTCACTCCCCTCCCTGAAGGACATTTACACCACCCACCTCACCCGCAAGGCGACCAAAATTGTGAGTGATGCAAGTCACCCCGCTCACAATCTGTTTGATCTACTGCCCTCTGGGAAGAGGTACAGAAGCCTGCGCTCCCTTTACCAGACTCACCAACAGCTTCATACACCAAGCTGTAAGGATGCTGAACTCTCTCCCTCCTCTCCCCCCTCCACCCTCAGCTACATAACATCCTGGACATTGGACCCAAAATGGCCGCCTGCACTACTCCACTTGCACACTTGCACACTTGCACACTTGTACACTTTACAACTTGGTGTTGTTGTCCTGAAAACACAACACTTCTGCTGCTCTTACATAACTTGCACCACTATGCCACTTTCTTTCTTACTTAGGTCAAACAGAACTACCCAAGCCTTTTATTGGCCTGACTTTGCACTAGTATTTTTTATTGACTGTCTATGCACAATTTCAACCAAATTTTGCTGCTCTTATTTTTTTCATTATTATATGTGCCCTCTTATTTACTTATTTACTTACTTTTTTTGTTTTACTTGAATGTTATGTTTGTCTGTGGACCTAAATTGGCAAAATATGTCTTGTCTTCACCGTGGGATAGTGAGAAACGTAATTTCGATCTCTTTGTATGTCTGGAACATGTGAAGAAATTGACAATAAAGCTGACTTTGACTTTGACTTTGACTTTGACTTTGAGTATATACCCATATTTAGATGCAAAAAGAACATAGACAACATGTTAAATGTTGAAACTGTCAATAATAATAAAATATTATGAAAAATGTAGCCTACATTCATTTTGGATTTGAAGCCAGCAACACATCTCAAAAACTTTGGGACGTGGCCTGGAAAAGTTGTATAATACTACAGAAAAGGAGGAACATTTCACAACTAATTAGATTAACTTGGGTGTAAATAGTGCATTCTAGAGAGGCAGAGTCTTTCAGAAGTAATGATGCAGAGATTTAGCCTTATTTTGTCAGACTCAATTTGTTTCACTTTGTGAATACACAACTCTCCACTGGGACTTGTTTCCAACCCTAGCATTGTAATGGCCATATGCTTATTGTTAGACTTGGAAACATTGGTCCAGCCTAACCAATCACATTGATCAGGGATTCCTAACATTATTTCCTACTTCACCTAACCCTTACAAACTGATAATAAACCGCATCGGCAGTAAGGAAACAATTAATTTACCTTGTCCACATGCACTGAAGATAACACCAGGATTGAATACAAGGTTTCCCTCCTCACTTACCAATATGGAAATGCCCCCCATACCTCAAAGAACTACTCACCCCACAAAATACAAAACGCTCCCTCCGCTCCACTCACTCAAACCACCTCCTCATACCCAGAACCAAACTAAAGACCATGGGGGATAGGGCTTTCTGTGCTGCTGCCCCTCGTCTGTGGTATGCCCTCCCTGACTGCTTGAGGGCACCACAAACCACAGACAGTTTTAAAAAAGGGCTAAAAACATTTCTTTTTAGCAAAACTTTTGGTGCTTCACTTTTAGATGGTTTTTAGATAGTCCTGTTTTAAATAAACATTTTTCTTTGGCTTTTTTAACTTTTTAACCTGTAGCACTTTGAGATTTCTTATGAAATGTAGAGTGCAATATAAATAAGATGTATTATTATTCTTATTATTCTTATTATTATTATTATTATTAACACGCAACAGCTAACAGTGAGGCTAACAGTGAGGCTCTCTTGCTACAATGTTATATCATGTGTATGGCAGCTTTATTAAATATAATGTAAGTTAATGGAAGAGTGTTGTGTGGCTGCTTTAAAGACAACTGGAAACCTAAGAATTCCACATAGCTCCTTTAACAGAAACAATGTATTGCATTAAAATCAGGGGGCGTTGCCTTTAAGGCCTGAACATCATTTCCACCTTGAGAACCAAGGTGTCGCACTGAAGAAACCCACCTCCCTTCTCCACTTCACTTCCTGACGCCTGTTCCTCAGCTTCCTCCCCCGCCTCTGCCCCCTTAAAGAACATCCCTCGCCGGGGCATGGGTATGGCCAGGGACACCAGTAAAGAGACGCTTACCGTGCCCAGCGTAATGGCATTGATGTGGAACAGACTGGTGCCCACGAGGGACACCAGCAGCTGACTGAGGGTGGCACCAAAAGTGTACCTGGAAGACAGGTGAACAACCTTTACCAATCACACCTTTGCTGCAGTGCAAACAAATCCCATACACATCCCCAGAGCCTGACTAGAGGTGAGGATGGAGAAGACACATAGCACAATGGCTCAAATACCTGACTGGTTATGATGCAACTAGACATAATTAATATACTAGGGTATTGAAATCGGGTCTGTCCACCTCTCTCTGAGTTTGTTTGTGTGTGTGTGTGTGTAGAGAGTCACGATATCTCGGTCCACTACATCAATCATCCAGATCTGCAGTATGTAAATTATTTCTGATAATGTGTGGAATCTCAGCAATTTATATCCATGCATGTTACTTCTCCATGCCAATGCTGTGTGTTCATGATGCTGAGTGTGTGTCAGACAGAAGGACGCACCAGCGTGTATACAGTAGCCTACCCAATGAGCATGGCTGCACGGAGGTAGCCAGTGGCCTGCTGGTAGCGCTCAGGAGGGACCAGGCAGTAGATCGACGAGAAGTAGGCCACCTCCGTGGAGGTCACCACAGCGTAGTTGACCTGCAGCGCTGTCATGGCCGCCAGGCTGTCTGAGAAGCACAGCAGGCAATAGTTGGAGACCAGGGCGGCCCCCTGCAGCATGATCAGAGGCTTGTAGCGCAGGAAGTCCGTCAGGAGGAACACTGGGAAGAGCAGGGCCAGGTAGGAGTAGGTCCAGATGGGGAAGAGGTAGTTGGTTACCTGGAATGTCAAATCGGGAGAATATGTACCAGACAGATAACAAATGTTTCTCAAATGTCTGACAAAGACTACATTCTACATTCATTAATAGGCCTACATTAAAGGCTACCAAGCCATTAAAATTTAGAAAATAAACCTTAACCTTAAATAATTCTCCAAATACCAATAAGCCTGACATCAGCCTCTATGTGGCAAGGGCTCAAAATTTAATATCATCTACAATAGAAAAAACAGTTTGTGTGTACCCATCTGGACAGAGACTTTCTCATAAAATAATAAACTTTCTTATCATAAACTTTACTCAGTATGCCTGTAACCCTACTGTTTGGTGTTATGAATCACAACTCAAGCCATTCTCACCACTTCCTCTGAGATGTTCTTGGGTCCCACCAGATACGGAGTCAAAAAAGGTTCAGCTGGCCTACAGTTGGCAAAGAACCCGTACAGACAGAGGATTGCAGTGGGATAAATCCAGCCCCAACTACGAATCTTCTGCTGGAGATTCATTTTAACAGTAGGCTATGAATAGATTTAAGAAAGCCGGCCCAGTTCTATATGCTATTTCTCCTCTGACATAAACGTTCTTATGGCCGCAACATTTATGTAATAGCTTCGTACAATATAAAGTAGACTTTGCTCTGCGGAAGAAGATAACTGATCAACTGATTTTTGCTAGTCGTTGGCACGTTTTTCTTTTTGCTCACGTGCTAGCCTACTAACAGTTTGTCTGTCAAGAGAGGACAAAAGCTCGGTATCAAGCTACTTATCTTGTGCATTGTGACACAGGTCACTATTATGTTAGGCCTCACACACTGTAGTATCAATTTGTATATTATCATACGGAGTCCTACATGAACGGTAGGGAGCGCTGTGGGTTAAACGTCAGCGTCTGAACCAGCTCTGAACATGTGCAGATACGGCTCTGATCACATACGTTGCTGTGGAAACAGTTTGTTGACAGTGAAGACACAAGTTTGCTTTGTTTGTGCGAGTCACTTGGCAGAAGAAATGAGGCTCAAACGACTTCATATCAGATACTATCCTCCAGGTAAAGTAATGCAGCGAGTTGTGTATATCCTAGCCTAAAATCTGTGATCATTCTTTTTTTTTTTTAGATCATTGTTTGAGTTGTTGGCCACATATACGCTTCAGATCACATGCCTTCTATGTAACTTAATCTATCATAATTTCACTGTAAAGCAATGTCAATGTCAAATCAGTTGGGTATTGGTAACCTCTGGTAACACTGCTGGTCAATGATGTAAAAATGGGGCGTTGAGGCAGACAAACACATGTAACGAAGTAAAAAACATGTTTTACTATACTTTTTTGCATAATGGGTATGGGCACTGACTGCTAAGCTTGCCATGCTAATAACACAAATAACTGTTGCATGCAGGAATCATTCTTGAGTATGTGAAGGGTGGAGAACTGAGGAACAAATCCATAGATCTTCTGGATTTAAATCTAGAGTGAGTGCTTTTCTCTTTTTGGTACAGCCTCTTAATGGTAACCATATAGGGATCCATCCACTTCTCGAAGCTTTGTGCAGTTTGATTCAATATGTCCTTACCACTCTAGGACCGACATAGAGAAGCTTATCAGGGAGATTCAGGAGACAGAGCCTCTCATCACCGAATCGCGGACGGACCAAATGCGTCTGCTCCTACGCACACTGCAGGACAAATTGGCTAAGCAAGATGACCGCCGATTCCACCAGTTCAAGGTTCAAGTCCATTTTCTAAGCGTTGTGTTTTGTTCGTGCATTCCCGTGACCTGTAAAGCAAGTAGACTAGGCTAGGCTACTCTAAATCGGATAAAGTGTTAGTATCCAATTTAGAGTAATTTATTAATGTGTCTGCAAAATTGATGCTGTTAATGAGAATTCCTATATATGCATTTATTTTCATGCGATTAATCCGATTAGACATCAAATAGGCCGATGCCAGGTAAATCACAGGCGTACAATTATGTCAAACTGCATTTTCGACTTCTGCCGCTAGATGGCCACGACATGCCAGCACATCAAAGAGGTGAATTGTATACGGAAATTACAGGGTGAAACGTATAGATTTGGAGTGAATTAATAGAATTATGTGTGTCTTTTCACCCCCTCTTTTATTTTGTTGTTCCCATCCCCTAACCCCCCCCCCTCTCTCTCTCTTTCTTTTTCTCCTCCCCCATCTCTCACAGGCGCTCCAGGCACATATCCTTCCACTGACAAACGTAGCGTTTAATAAATCAGGGTCGAGGTGAGTTTACGTGAGCTGCTCATATATCAGGCAGAGGCACAACATCCTCGGGCATCTCTGCTTTTCTAGGTGATAAACTCACCCACTCACCCCCTCATCCTGTATTCTAACACTCTTTCTCATTCTCTCCAGGGTAGCTGGCTTTTCCATAGCTTTTGGCTCACCACTGATCTCTCTTTTCATGTCCATTGATTGTTCTTTGGGTCTTGGTCAGCGTCATTCTCTCTTCCTCTGTAGCTTGTCCCACTTCTAACTTCTCTGAACCTCACTAATTTATAACCCATGGTTTCCCATCCTTGGGGTCGGGACTCCATGTGGGGTTGCCTGAAATTCAAATGGGGTCGGCTAAGATGTGGGGTATCTTAAAATTGACCAGTACATAACATAAGAATATACATTGAATAAAACAAATATCAAAAGCCTCTTGAAACTAATATGGATTCTTCATTACAATCTAGTTACGTAAAAATAAACTTGACAATTTTTGAAAATAGCCCACATGAGATCTTTGATTGATGTAATCATGCTTGAAAATCAAAGAGATGAAATGCGCGCTCTCACAACACGTGGTGATTAGGGTCGCCAACGTTTTGTGACATCAAAATAGGGTCACCTGCCAAAAAACGCTGTGAACCCCTGATGTAACCTGTCATCTCATGTCATTTCCCAAACCATGATTTCTTTGACATATTCCTCCTGCGGTTCCTCTCTGTCTCGTCTCTTTCTCTATTATTTTCACGCTTTTTTTGTGTGTGGGTTCCTCATAGACTGTATATGTTCTATATATACAGTCTATGGTGTTCCTCCATCTGTCGTCTGCCATTTGTAACTCATAACTCAGCGTGTTCTCTGTCTCTCTCTCTAGTTTCATAACAGGCAGCTATGACAGGACGTGCAGGATTTGGGACACAGCATCAGGAGAGGAGCTGCACACTCTGGAGGGCCACAGGAATGTGGTGTATGCCATCGCCTTCAACAATCCCTACGGGTAACCTCCTCTTTTGCATCCCTCCTCACATCCCTCTCTCTTTTTTTCTAATTCTGTCTTGGTATATCTTTTGAGTTTCTTCCTTTTTCAGTCTGATTTTTTTCTATCCTTTCTGTTTTTCTTTCTGTTTTTCCTCTCTCTCTTTCTGTCTCTCTCTCTCTCTCTCTCTGTCTTTATCACTGTTTTGACCTTGCTGTGACTGTGTCTGTATACCCTCTGACTTTCTTCCTTTCTTTGTCGTTTCCTTCCTCACGTTTGCTTTTCTCTCCGTCTCTCGCAGTCTTCCTGCGTTTGTCTGTTACTCTTTTTCTGTCTGTGCTCAGATAGGCCCACGGTGCTTTAGGCTGTGAGTGCTCCTGTGGAATTGTAATGGACACACACATCACTCCTCTGTCTGCACTCCCCCACTTCCATCCATCCCTCTCTCTCTCTCTCTTCTCAAACTCTCTCCCTCTCTCTTCCCCCTCTCTTCCAGAGACAAGATTGCCACGGGCTCCTTTGATAAGACCTGCAAGTTGTGGAGTGTCGAGACAGGAAAGTGCTTCCACACGTTTCGAGGGCACACGGCAGAGATAGTATGTCCAATCCCTCTCCAACTCAAGAGCAGTGTGTTTGTGTGTGTATTTGTGTGTGTGTGTCAGGGGCGGAGTGGGGCACTAAAATCCACCGGGAAAATTCTGACCGCACCTAATTCTAACGCCAGCCAAGTCTACGCATTTGGGAAGGACTTAACTTAAATATGAAACCTGACCACTAAATGACCCACTAATTGGTCGCTACATACTAACATTTGACTAGCTTGTGCTAGTTCGCCTAGCAATAATGTCAATGCTTTAGCTCCGCTAATCTTTCTCTTCTTGCCCTCCATGTGTAAAACAACAAGCGACCACACAAATCCATCGACGTCAAATCCTAGTTTTCCTCGAACTTGCTCGCTTATAGGGTCATGCCATTAGACGATGGGCCGCTCATTTATCCCCCTACATTTCTGTAAATAGACTTGACCTGCAAAGATGATAAACCAGAAACACATTCCCCATTCCCAGGATGCTTTGCTCCATTCTAGCCTAGGCCTACGTTAATTTAAGAACAAACAAATTAAATTGTCGTTTTTTTTTTTTATTTGTGTCCATGAAAGTTATGTAACAAAGAGCTCAGCTCTAGTAGAAATTAAATTAAATTAAGATTGACTACAGAAAGATCAGTAAATTGATGAGTGTACAGGGTAGCCTAACCATGACTGAGACATAGACAGTGAGCGAGTGGTAGGGACTTTTTCTTAGCTTATTATTGGCGGAAATGGAGATTATCGCGGAGGATTATGACAGTCAATTAATTTGATGACTTCTATAAGGCTGGCCGCGTCAAAGACTCGATGGGCCAGCCCGCGCCGTGCACATTCATCGGCCAGCCCACCGGGAAAAGTCCCGATCGTCACTCCGCCCCTGGTGTGTGTGTGTGTGTGTGCTTGTAGGTGTGTTTTTGTGTGTGTGTGTGCGCGAATGCTTGTAGCTGTGTGTGTGTGTGTGTGTGTGTGCTTGTGTGTATACAGTATGTGAATGTACTGTATCTGCATTGTCACATGTCTCAGATTAGGTTTTGGATATGGAAAAATCATGTGTAAGGGAATTGATGTGTGTATGTGTGTGAAGGCATTTCTCATGTAAGTGTGTGTGTTTATGTCTTTGTGCGTTATTCTCATGCATTACCTTTGTGCACCTTCAATGCAGGTATGCTTGGCCTTTAACCCCCAGAGCTCACTGGTTGCCACGGGAAGCATGGATACCACGGCTAAATTATGGGATGTTCAGACCGGAGAGGAGGTGGCCACTCTCATGGTGCGTCTCAATTTCTCTCTCTCTCTCTCTCTGTCTCTCTCTCTCAATAACCATTTCCTTATCTGATAGTTCCTTTGCTATCATCACTATCATTTAATTCTATCTTTCTGGTCTCTGGCTGGTTTCTACACTAACGTGTTTCTTATCTTTTACCTGATTCCATTCCCTCTTCATCTATCCCTCTCTTATTCTCTCTTTCTCTCTGTCTCTTGGGGTTTAGTTAATTCATTGTTATCATAGGCCTCCCCTGGTGATTATGGGCTGTAATGAGCCATTCATGCATACATTCATCTTTTTAAGTCATTCATTACTTCCGATCGGTGAATAATTCACCCATGCACCCATGCTGTGCCTGGATTTGTGCTGGGTTATACAGAGCCTGTGTGTAGCTTTGACATGTTTGAATATGAACTGTAAATATGTTGTGTTATCTGTATGTGCGCTTGTGTGTGTGTGTGTGTGTGTGTGTGTGTGTTCATGTGTGAGAAGTTGGGTGGGTCAGATATGTCTCTCCAGATGTGTTTAGTCTCTCCATTATCAGTTTACGTTTACAGTCTGTGTGTGAGTGTTTGTGTGTGTATGTGTGTGTGTGTGTGTAGGTGTGAAAGAAAGAGAGAGAAGAGAGAGAGAAAGATGATAGTTCACATTCTGGTGTCACCTTTTTGAGACTGGAATAGAAGTGTGGGTCCCTGTGGCACAACTGGCAGCGCAGGCTGCTAACAATGCCCATATCATTGGTTTGGTTCCTCGGAGCTTAAATGCGGTAGTGTATTGTTTACTCTACTTTTGTATATAGATATGTGCGTGCATACGGTGTACATACGTGAACATATATGTGTGTATATGTGAAGGTTTATATGTGAAGATGTATGAGTGTGTGCGTGTGTGCATCTCTGTCTGTATGTGTGTGTGTGTGTGTGTGGGAGTATGGCTCATCTGCTTCAGAGATCAAACTCACAGACTCATCAGAGAGATGACGACCAGCCATTAGTCTAATGCACTACTCCAGCGAGGAGTGGGGGAAAGAGAGAGAGAGAGAGAGAGAGAGAGAATGGCAAAGGGGAGAAAGAGAAGAGAGAGGGAATGGCAGAGGGGAGGATGAGAAGAGAGAGGGAATGGCAGAGGGGAGAAAGAGAAGAGAAAGAGAGAGTGGGTGAGATGGGAGATGTGGTGTATGATCCCCAGAGAGGCCAGGGTCTACAGTATATCTCTGCTGTTGACTCCTCTAATATTTCCACAGGGAGTTGTACTGAAATACACATGTAGGCAGGCACACAGTTACACACACTATACATGCGAGCGTGCTCTCTCTCTCTTACACACACACACACACAGACACACACACGCACACACTGTACTTGGTTGCTATAGTTCATCAAACTCCTCCAGGCATAAACATGGACAATGGTACATAGAGAAATAGGAACATACACACAATATTGATTATTTGTATATTTTTGGAGACACCTTTACCTTAATCAACTTACATGTTTTGTACAAGTTGTTCCTGTAGTAGATTAACCAGTATGGAAGTCTACCATTCCCCAGGGCATGGTTTTGATTCCAACACTTGGCTGAGGAGCTTGTAAGCTATACGTTAGACCGGCACATCCGGGAACTTGACTCGTGACAAACGTTCCCGCCCCTTTCGGGGGGAAAACAAACAACCCCTCTCATTAACTCCAACGCAAATTAGGGTCAATAAGCGTAATTCGTACAGAAATGCAAGGAATAAATAATAACAAAAATACCACAAATCAATATGACCACTCAATACATAACCACTTTTGCGGTTAGTTGACCGTGTGAAAGATACCTACAAAAGCTTAATTCAATTAATATAAAAACCGTCTCTTCAGTATCCCAAGTAGCCTCTGGTGGTGCAACAACCCCACTCAGTGACCAGAAGTGTCATCACGGTCTTCTCTTCTTATGGCTTGTAGCCATAATTTTTCTTCTGTCAGGATTTTTTTTGAGGACATGGTAGGCAAAAGAAACTCAGGGAGGGTTCTTAGCTGTGTGGTTGGTACATGTCTACCGGTTCACTCTGGCTTGTTCTGAGGGAATGTTTTTCCCTCAAAGGGGCATGGCGCAAACAACCTGCTCTGTGTGACGGGTCGGTTGTAAGTATAGAGTGGTGAAGTCCCTTAACTCCGTTTGCCTCCATGGGACCTACTGTATCTTTCAAAAAATTTGAGCGGCAGTCTATGGCGAAAAATAAATTATTTTCTGGTCCCGGTTGACTTGTGCCTTGAATTACCCATATGATGTTTGCCAATTTTAAAGACAATTTTACATGTAAAGACATTTGCAGTTTGTTTAAGTAACTATTGAATTACAACATTGTGAAGATCGTAATTCCAACGACTACAAACCCATCAGTCAGCTAGTGGCGTTAAAATCATTCACAGCCACACTAGATTGTACAATTATACCAGCAACAGGTCTTAATGGGCTTTCCTTGCCGAAGAAAATACCATGAGTCAGAGGATTAAACACATCAGGTAAGTTGTATTAAGTTCATAGACTGTACATTACATACTGTTAAGTGACATAGCAGGCAGCAAGATGCAACCGTTAACTAGCATAACAGCTCTTATCGTTTCATTCGTTGGTGGCGTACATGCGTTGAGGAGCGAGATGTAGTCCACTGAGTGGATTAAGCACAAAACCAACATAACTTTTGAAGTTACAGTACTTTCTTGGCGTGAAAAATGATCTTTTTTAAATTCACACACATCATATGTGAAATTTGTGGCACAATTCAAACTGGACCAAAAAATAATTGTTATCTCTCCATTAACTCCCGTTCATAATTTTTTGAAAGATAGGTCCCATGGACCGGAAGTAGAAGGGGCGGGACTTCACCACTCTATAGAGTGTGCCAGTGACTTCTGTTTTACTTCCGCTACATGCAGAATCACATTTCACAAATGAAATTTTTGGTTTTACAAATGGAATTTTATTTACAAATGCACATCTATATTTGTAAAAATCAATATACGAGTTACTAATATGATTTTTATGTGTATGTGTTAATTTATGTGTTAATATGTATATGCCCTCTGCGCATATACAAATATTATTGAGACAAATTTAGCTCCATGCAGAACGCTCGTCGGATTCGTGTATACCCAAACTGTTATGTACAGTGGGATAAAAGCTAGATGAATAAATCAGGCAGAGAACAAAGTGAATCCCACAAAGTAAAGTTTCAATTTTCTCGAAATAGAGTAGACTGAGGCAGCTATAGGGATATGAAGGAACTGCGATTGACAAGCACATTATAAAATCACAAGAAGCACTGCAAAAGTTTCAACAAGAGCACTCTAAATGTGATTAAGAGGGAATTTAGGCTCTCGCGAATCCATGCGAAGACAAAAATTAATTAAATTGCCTATCCTCTTTTTCTCTCAGCATCCTTTTATTTCTTTCTTCTCTCAAATCCCTCTCTCCTTCCCATTTACTCGCCTCGTCCTTCCCCTCCCATAATTCTCTATTTCCTCCCTCCATCCCCCTTTCCCCCCCCCCCTCCCTCCTCTCCCTCTCTATCTTTCATATTGCATGCTTTGTAGTCTTGGCAGCACGAAACCTATTAAATTAAATGAGCACTTTGTTGTCATGAAATGTGCATGTAGACACTGGCAGAGGCTGGGCATAGTAAATGAACTGCAGCAGAGGGTGACGCCATAAGGTGGAAGTTTGGCAGCGTGGGGAAGACTAATAGAGTGGGTTTGGCCCCCATGGAGGGTTGCTCCAACCTGCCCTCTCTATCCCAGTCTTTCTGGAGTTTGGAGCAGTGCAAGAACTTACCTGTACATGCATAGATTTAATGCCATGCATTTTGAGCTAGTTACTCCATCAGAATGCTGAAAATACATCTGGAAATTACCACCTGGATCTGGATTCATTGTTTAATTTTGTGTATGTGTATGTCAATATACACTGCTGTTCAAAATATTTTGGTCACTGACAAATGCCCTTGCTTTCAAAGGAAAAGCTAATTTTATGGCCAATAAAACAACACAAAATCAATCAGAAGAAGTCAACATCGTTAATGTTGTAAATGACTATTGTAGAAAGAAATTGCTGACTTTTAATGCCATATCTACATAAGCGTGAAGAGGCCCGCTATCAGCAGCCACCCATCTTGTGTTCCAATGGCACTTTCTGTTAATTCTGCTAATCCAAGATTAGATTATCATTATAAAAGGCTAACTGATTATTACAAAACCTTTTTGCAATTACGGTAGCACAGCTGAAACCTGCTGCCCTGATTAAAGAAACAATGCAACAGGCCTTTCTGTTTGATTGTAAGAAAGATTTTTACTCTTAAAGGGACAGTGTGGAACATTTTCAGTTGTTTGTTAGCTATATTAACATTTCCCATTCATAAATGAGGCCTCATTCATGTTTAATTACCACCACCACCAATTCGATGCATATCTATGGGCTTAGAAATCGGCATTTACATATACATAGCGTTTATAAACGCTACATCTACGTGCGCCATGTTAAAATAACGGTGGCCGGCTAGGGACATTGTGAAATACAGCCGTCTTTGGCATGCAAAGAAAAACTTTCTTGGATTCATCTGCTGAATTTCCCTACATTCAACGATGTAAGTTATGAACCCATTTTGTCTTCCTAACATTCCGACATTGGCATTGTATTTTCCAACGAAACAAATAAAGAGAAAAAATAACGTTGTTCGTGATCTGTCACTGTCTCAGCAAAGCTCTTGTGCACAGCCACCTGTTCAAAGGCTCTACCCAGAGACAGTTGATAAACTAACCTACCATAGTTTTGCTAGAACTAGCAGACTGGGAATACACACAGGCAGCAGAGGAAGACTGGAAAAAAGTTGTCTGGACAGACAAATCTAAATTGTATAAATCACAGAGAAGAATGTTAGTACGCCAACCAATTGCTGGAGGAGTGTTTGACTCCATCTGTCAGGCATGGTGGTAAAAATGTGATGCTCTCGGGGATGTGTTAGTGGCAGTAGAATGGAACATTTGTACAGGATAAAAGGAATCTTGAAGAAAGAAGGCCATCAGTCCAGTTTGCAATGCCTGCAATGTAAGTAATTAACATAACCTTAAAATCAATTCTATAGGAAATAGGGAGCCAGTGCAGTTCAGCCAACACAGGGGTGATGTGTTCTCTCTTCTTAGTCTTAGTTAAAAGTCTAGCCCCAGAGTTCTGTATGAGTGCCAATTTCTTTAGATGTTTTTGGGAAGACCAGTGAAAGTGCATTGCAGTAGTCTAACCTGCTAGTGATAAAGGCGTGAATTAGTTTTTCTGCATCTTGTTGAGTTAAAAAAGGGCATGCACTTTGGCAATGTTTCTCAAGTGGAAATAGGCTGTCTGAGTAACTTTACTGATATGGGGCTTAAAACTTAACTCTGCATCTAAGATGACACCGAGGCTTGTTACTTTTGGTTTGACCTGGTGCGCCAAGTTCCCCAGATTACTAAGAATAATATCTCGCTTTAGTTTTGGTCCAACCAAAAGTACCTCTGTTTTGTCATCAGTTAGTTTCAAAATTTTTTTGCTCATCCACTGATTAATGGAGGTTAGGCATGCAGTGAGGGAGCAAAGGCCATCTGGGTTAGTTGGCTCCACAGAAATATACAATTGGGTATCATCTGCGTAGCTGTGGAGGTTTACATTATGCTGACTTTTCCCAATGGAAGCATATATAGAGAAAATAGCAGGGGACCAAGGCAGCTCCCCTGGGCCACACCAAAAGGCAAGTCATGTTTTTCAGATACATGATCTCCTAGACTGATATAAAAATCTCTGCCAGTAATGTAGGTTTAGGGTTGCAAAGGGGCGGAAAATTTCCGGTAAATTTCCGGAAACTTTCCGGAAACTTACCATGGGAAGTAAAGTTGGGGAATTTTGGAAATATTCCAAATTGGAAACTTTCATGGAATTAAAGGAAATTATGGGAATTAATGGGAATTTACGGGAATTAACTGGGAATTTTGGGTAATTCATACAAACTGTTTCATATACAAACATTAACATTTCGTTTTGTAATAAGCAATATGATTTGTATGTTGCTATTCTCGCTTAGCTTAGCATACAAAGCTAGCTAGCATGCTAGCGGGAATCCCATTCTCTGCCTATGGTTTACTAGCGTGCTAAACTAGCAACACTGAACTGCCCGAAATACACCACACCACTAAACAACAAAATCCGATTGGTTGGAACATTTTTTCCCCATGCATATGAACGCACCATAGGTTTCCTTTATGTCTAGCAGCCTATGCCGATTGCTATGTGCATGTGATTGACATATGTGCAGGGTAGAAATTTGACTGAAATTGTATTAAATCAGGTTGTTTTAACTAATATTAGACTGCAAGATGGGGTTTTGTCCACTACATTTAAGTTCCCTGTTATAGACTAACTTGCCATATTAAAAATTCCCAGTTTATTCCCATTAATTCCCGTTTATTCCTGTTAATTCCCATATATTCCCGTTAATTCCCATGGAAAGTTTCCTACTTTGAAAATTCCCGGAATTTTGCAACCCTATGTAGGTTTGAAACCAGTTTAGAGCATTATCAGAGAGACCCACCCACTTCGCAAGGCGGTGAATTAGGATGCTATGATCAATGGTGTCAAATGGCGCACTCAAATCCAGAAGAATAAGGATTGAGACTTTGTTTGAGTCAGTAGCCAGTCTGAGATCATTGACTATTTTTACTAGAGCCGTTTCTGTGCTGTGATTTGATCTAAAACCTGATTGGAATTTTTCAAGGATACTGTTTTCGTTGAGGAAGGTATTTAACTGATTACAAACAACTTTTTCAAGTACTTAGATATAGGCCTGTAGTTGCTCAGATTGGTATGGTCAAGATTTGACTTTTTAAGTAAAGGTTTCACAACAGCGGTTTTAAAAGCAGTTGGAAATATACCTGTTTCTAATGAGGTATTTATTACCTTGAGAATAAAGGGAGCTAAGCTATCATATACTTTTTTGAGGAATCTAGTAGGGATTGGATCTAAAACACATGTTGAGGAGCGGTTTGAGTTATAATTTTACCAAGCTCAGATTGAGTAATAGTGCTAAAGGACCTTAATTTTGGGGGGCTGTTTTTGGGTGTACTATCAACCATATTACTTGTGTTACCAATAGCCTCCCTTATAGAAATGACTTTGTTTTTGAAGAAGTCTGCAAATTCTTCGCATCTTGGAGAGGATGCCTGACTGAGTGTATCAAAAGGTGTTTGATGCAATAGCCTATCAATGGTAGAGAACAACACCCTAGAGTTTCCACTGTTTTCAGCAATTACCTTAGAGAAGTGGTTCTTCCTTTCATTCCGAATAGCTCTATTATAATTTGCTATTTTTTCTTTTAGAATGGCACGGTGAACCTGTAACTTAGTTTTTCTCTATGTTCTCTCAGCTTTTCTACATGATCTTTTTAGATCATGGATATTTTCGTTCATCCAAGGTGTCAGTTTGCTACAGGGCCTTTTTTTTAGTCTTTAAGGGTGCCACTCTGTCAAGCAGAGCCTAATTCCACGATTTAGAGCCTCTACCATTTGATCAATGGGATGATGTAAAATATCTAAATTTATGGAGTCTATAAGAGCTATGAACTGCTGTTCTGCTCTAATGTCCTAGAGTCGCGATTTGATTGCAATTTCGGGATGAATTTTTGGAGCATGTAGTACTATATTAAAAGATACACAATGATGATCAGACATATTTATATAATTTACTGATAAGCCTGTGACTTCTATCCCTCAGAAATGACTAGATTGAGGGTGTTGCCAAGGTTGTGGGTGGGTCCTGTAACATGCTGCTTTAGCTCTAAACTGTCCAACACATTAAGGAACTTACTGGCTTTAGCATCAGTTGTCTTATTGACATGAATATTAAAAGTCGCCATTTACAATTATCCGATCATAGCTAGTGATGATGAGCGCTTACATAAGTTCAGAAAACTGGTCGAGAAAGCCAGTCCATAGTTTAGGAGGGCTGTATAAGGTTAATAGAAGTACAGCTGGGTCAGCCTTCAGAGTGAGGGCAATATACTCAAAGGAAGCCGAATTCGCCAAAGTTGACTCTAGTGCAATTATATTTGTTTGAGAGAATGGAGGCAATTTCCACCACCTCGTTTGCCTTGTCTAATTGAGTGGAAGAAATTATAATTTGGGGACAAGTTTCAACAAGAACAGCTTCGGCTGTCTGAAGTCAGCCAGGTTTCAACAAGAAACAGAAAATCCAATTTTTTTTCACTAATAAAATCATTGATTGCAAAGGTTTTGGTAGTAAGTGCACCTATATTTAGTAAACCCATGTTAGCTGAAAATGCCTCTGGCTTTTGAGGAATATGCTGAGGTATGGAAAGAATATTTGTTAGGTTTCTAGTTTTAAATTTGTCTTTTCTTTTACTATAATGTTGGGTAGAAATCAACGTTGGAATAGAACTATAAGCATAAGTCATGCTATTGCATGAAGCAGCTTGATCTATGGTAGTAGTATTGTATGTTACCCTGCAGAAAACATTCTCAGACCCATCCACATGTATAATGCCATTCGAATCAATACTTGGGGACGTGAATCTGTAATATTTTCTACAGAATGTCAATGCCTCAGTGTGGACGCTATATGTTGTCAGAGAGTAGCCTGGCTCCATGTTGGTTTGGGTGGAGACCATCACGCTTCAGCATACTGGGCTCTCCCAGAGCAAGCCCCAGTTGTTGACATAGGGGATGCTTAGGGAAGCGCAATAGCGTTTGGAGCCAGGTGTGGAGATCGAACAGTCTGGACCATCTCTCAGCACCTTTTCTGTAGGTAGGGGAGAGGCCCAGAGATGACAAAGCGCTTTTCTCTGTGCCCATCAGAGTGGTGATGAGAGTTTTGTAGTTTTCCTGCAGTGCTACTGACTGCTTATCTCTGATGTCGTTTGTGCCCACGTGTAATGATGATGTTGTTGACCTTGGTGTGGCAGGCCAGGATGCTTGGGAGTTTCTGCTGGATGTCAAGGACCTTGGCACCAGGGAAGCAGTAGACCTGGGAGGGACCGCTACATGATGGGGAATGCAGAGTCTCTAACCATGGAACTGCCGGCGACCAGGGTGGGAGGTTGATGAGGTCCGGGGAGGAGGGGGTCGGGGGGGGCCGACTTTGAGGAGGGACCAGGATGGTTGTCTCGGGCAGGAGGGGCTCCTCATCCCCGGTCAGAATGGCATAGCGATTTTCCAGTCATATAGGTTGGGCTGGGCCTGAGTGCTGTCCTGACCGTCTGCAGCACAGATTGCTTGCTTCTACCATGGCTCAGGCTGGTGTGGAGGGAGCTAGCCAGCAGAGCAGGCTTGGTTCTCAGCAGGCCCCGGGGAGAGGCAACAGGGACAGAAGTTGCATTAGTGCATGGCATGGTTAAAGTATTGGAGGACAGAGGAAATCAGGGCATCTGGCATTAGTGTGTGTAAGAGAGGTAGGTAACGTTTCTACGGAGAGAATGGTGTCGAGGAACTGTTCATCCTTCTCAATCTGATGGAGGGTCGCTATTCTGGCTTCGAAGTTCCACTATCTTTTCTCGGGCTGAGAAGGACGCATGAGTCGCAGCCTGGTGCACAGCTGAGGGAGGCATCGTGTCGCGGTGAGGGCTCGTTGGTGTCAACTGTCTTTAAACGTTTGTTTGCTGGTTGGCTAGCAACAGCTATATCGTGCAGTTCCTTGATAACTTTCGAACACAGGTAGCGGTAAGTAATCTGAGAAAATCTCACTTTTATATTGAGTCACTAGTTTTGAGAGACGTTAGAAGGAATTTGATGCTTTCTTCTTCCAGATAGCCGCTTTCCTTGGGTCTTTGTATTATTTGCAGCCCTTGATGCTGGCTTAACGTTTCATGTTAACGCTTGACAGAAAAAGTTTAAGATCAAGGTTATAGAGTCTGATAATCCAAAGCCTCGAAAGCAATAACAGTTTATGCAACAGTTTGTTCACGAGATATAATCGGTAGCCAGTAAATCCGTAGAAAGTAGATGGTAACAAGGAGATTTAAGATAGATAAGTTTGGAAGTTTAGGTAGTTACATACGGAGCACGCCGACCGGAACCGGAAAACCATATAAATGGACAATGACCCAAACCTCAGCTCCAATGAACCATGTAGGAAAGAAAAGCTGGTATTCTGTCTTTAATTGAGTGGAGTGGACATTTCTGAATGACTTTTGAACGACAGTGTATAGTATGTGCTCGAAATGAGTGGAATAAGGACAACAACAGGGGTACCATTCTGTCATATGAGAAAAAATGGAGAAGCATGATGTGCATTTCTGTGTGTGTGTGTGTGTGTGTTTGTGTTTTCAGGGCCATGCTGCTGAGGTCATCTCTCTGGCCTTCAACACGGTGGGAGACCAGCTGGTCACCGGCTCATTCGACCACACCGTGGCTCTGTGGGACGTCCCTTCAGGCAGGTGGGTCCTCACACACACACACACACACACACACACACACACACACACACACACACACACACACACACACACACACACACACACACACACACACACACACACACATATATGTGACTGCATATTCCCATACACACATGCAAGCGTAGATGCGTGTGTATGGGATATGGGACTGCTACACACACTCATACACATATAACAATTGAGACTGGCATAGGCTCACAAACCTGACAAAGTAGTAATTCATCCCTCTGTCTCCCTCCCTCTCTTTCTGTGATTCTCTTTCCCTCCTTTTCTCTCTCTCTTCTCTCTCCCTCCCTCTCTCTCTCAGGCGTTTGCACACTCTGATTGGTCACCGTGCTGAGATCAGCAGTGTGCAGTTTAACTGGGACTGCTCTCGAATCCTCACTGGCTCCATGGACAAGAGCAGCCGGGTCAGACACGCACACACGCACACACACTCACACATACAAACACACTCACACACACACACAGACATACACATTAACACAGACACACACACATACACACAAGCACACACACACACACACACACACACACACACACACACACACACACACACACACACATGCACACACATATGTATGCACACACACACACATATGCACACCCACACACACACACATATATACACACACATACGTACAGTAGGTATGCACAGACATCACACACACACAAACAAACATACACACATATGTATGCACACACTCATGTATGCACACACACCTACACTTGCACACACACCCACCCACACACATA
>NC_063203.1:10104913-10119913 GCF_017589495.1 Alosa alosa | reverse complement strand
CGTGGTGCTGATTATATTACGGGGGGTTCGGGGGTGTCTCCCCGGGAAAATTTCGAAATTCTGGCTGTTAAATATACCCTTTTAACGCAGTTTGGAAGGGGCAAACAAACAGAGCAAGCAGGGCCCGTTTTCTGTCTGACTCAGGTGACGTGAACATTGGCTACCTGCATGATAAGGTTTTCACTTCACTGCTGCTTGACACTAACCTGACCCTAGCCAGATGAATTTCGTTCCGCTTAGCTCCGCCTAGCTTCACTCACATCCATCTGGGACCTCTTCCATTGAGAGTGATTTCTGCAACCGATTTTATGGTACAGCCAATCAGGACGCAGGGCGGGAGTTTCATAGATGTGACATAGCGTAGAAGCGACTGTGAGACTGTTATCAGCGTCACGGGTTGGCTTCTGATGTGAGTGGTTGAAGTAGCACGCCAATAGATGACTTGACAAGTGGCTTATTCAATCATATGCAAGCATTTTTTGATTAGGCCCAGCCTTCTGAAGCAACACTTCAATGGATCGGTTCCAGATGGATGAGTGGAGCTAGGCGGAGCGAAATTCATCTGGCTAGGGTCAGGTTAGCTTGACACTACATGCATGGAGACATATTTCACGTTAACAGTGGAGATGTTAGCAAAACTGTAGCGTTTGGTAAATGGAGATGCAGATCATCTCCCTAATTAATTTGTTAGCGAACAGCCCACATTATCGCTTCACCCAGCACAGCGGGAGGCAGTGAAATAAGTGTAGGCCTATCTGTCATTGGCATCGCCATAGGCTATTTTGCTACGATATAAGCTACTGTTAGGCCTACAACAACAAGTGCGATTTATTAGGGCTATCCAATGCAATGCTGTTTTCATGAACATTGCAGGAATCCACTTCATTCACCTACCCACGAGGTGGGTCAGTGTCAGTTTCACTTTCGCAAACACGCATACACATTGAATGAGCACTCATAGCCTACCACTTCCACCTAATGTTATGCCTCTATATTTTATGAATTAAGTATTTATTGATCAGGAAAACATTTCATTTATTTTTTCTTTCGGTCCGCGGTTCCATAATACCATTCAGTTGTGCCGCAAATGAACAGACAGAAGCACCGGGCATAATCTAGCCTAAATTCATAGCAATTTTTTTTAATCTGAGGGCCCCCATTGGCTGAGGGCCCCTGTGCACGTGCACACTTGGCACAAGCCATGATCCGTCCCTGGCCACACCCATCCACCTCAGACAACAAAGGCTCTGATGAGTCGGGGGTGACCCAAGTGAATGATAAAAGTGGAGGCTCTGATGAGTCGGGGGTGGCCCAAGTGAATGATAAAAGTGGAGGCTCTGATGAGTCGGGGGTGGCCCAAGTGAATGATAAAAGTGGAGGCTCTGGTCCTCCAGGGCTCTTCTTCTTCTTTCCCATCTTGGGGCTTCTTTTCCCGTCTTCTCTTCTTTTCCATCTTGGACCCCTTCTCTGGGTCTCTCTCTTTTCCCTCTTTCTCCCTCTCCTTCTCTCTGTCGCTCTCTTTCTCTCTCCCCCTTTCCTATCTCTGGGTTTGTATTGTTTTATCTGGTGTATCAGTTATCTCTAACTTGTCAAGTTTACCTCTGTGAATTGATTAAGTTTTCTTTGCTACCATTTGCTACTTTGTTACAGTAGAACATGTGAGTTTACTTTTACCTTCAACTGAAGTGATATTGATTACATTTACCTTCACGGCTTAATGCCTAATAAATTGTTCATTTGCCTACCAATCGGAAAACTTCAATTATCGTAGTGTGCCATGCCATTCTCCTCCATAGCTGATAAACTAGTTACTTGGTAATTGATTGGTGATACAAATGATTAATCAAATGGAATCAAATGGATAATATCATTGCCATTTAACTCTTCACCCTATTTGTCCACACAAGTAGCCTGGCGAGCCAGACCTACATTAAAATGTAGGGTCTGGGCACTCACCGTTCGCAGTACTCAGTCCGACGAGTGGGATAATCAGTTGTCTTTCAAATTCCCTCTGCACGCAATAGGACGCAATAGGATATTTGTTTTCAAGTAGCAGGGAATTTAAGCCAAACCGTTGCAACTCTGCCATCAATTATTATGTTAAGCCCACCAAACGACTATACACGATTTCAATGCCCTGATTAAGTTTCGATTTCTGGAGCTCACAAGCCAACGGAGAGTTGCTAGACTAGCCCTGGCAGCAAATTTAATTTGCTGCCGCTAGGGGCGCGTCTAGATTTCTAGGCTACCACACAAGCTCTCTCAAGTGAGGATATAGCTCGACGTCTCTATGTTTCCGAGGCTATATATATATATATATATATATAGAATTTCCTCGCGTCTTACAATATGCATAGAAAAACAAACAAACACTCACATATACACACACACACACACACACACACACACACACACACACACACACAAACACATGAACACACAGACACTCTTTCTCACAAGTCCAAACGACACACACACACACACATAGTGCTCTTTGATGCTGAGGGCCGGTGTGTGGTGGAGAGGCTGCCCCCACACTGAAGAGCCCTCTAGGTGGACGAGTGCAGGTGGGCCCCCGTGCCACCGCGGAGGACGCCAGAGCACGAGGCAACACGCCAGCCACTCTCACCCACGCCTGGGGAGCGGCCAGGAAGTGTTCCTTACCAAGTCTCCTCTCTGTTCATCCCTCCTCTCTCTCTCTTTCTCTCTCTCTCTCTCTCTCTCTCTCTCTCTCTCTATCTATCTATCTATCTTTATATATATATATCTTTCTTCCTAGCATATGTGCAATGTATAATATTGCTAAAGCAGTCCACAAAAACAACAGATGCATAGAAGTAATTCATAAAAATGATAAACAATAAAACTCTTTCTCCATCTCTCCTCTCTCTCTCTCTCTCTCTCTCTCTCTCCGCCTCTTTCTCTCTCTCTGCAGGTGTGTTTTAACCCTCAGGGCAGTCGTGTGTTGACGGCGAGCGTAGATAAGACGGCTCGGCTGTGGGACGTGCGCTCAGGTGCGTGTGTGCAGGTGCTGCTGGGGCACACTGATGAGATCTTCTCCTGCGCCTTCAACTACGAGGGAGATGCCATTATTACAGGTAACTGCACACACACACACACACACACACACACACAGACACACACACACACCACACAGACACACGCACACTAACACACACACACACACGCACACACAGACACACACAGATACACACACACACACACAAACACACACACACACACACACACACAAACACACACACACACACATACACACACACACACACACATAGATACACACCAAGACATTGTCTATTCATATGCATACAAACAATAGAAATGCTCTATGAATTGTCCTTTAACTTTAATGTGCTTGCAAATGATTAAGACAGTAACATACAGCATATGGTATCTCAGATTATTCTTTATTATCATCACACCACCCCCGACCACACACACACACACACACACACACACACACACACACACACACACACAAGCACAGATGGATGGGGTAAGGGCTCTCTACCTTCTGTTGTTCCACCTGCTCCAATGTGTGCTTGCTCTGCAGGTAGCAAGGACAACACCTGCAGGATCTGGCGATGAACACGAATGCACAGGGAAGAGGAGAGCAGTCACACACACACACACACACACACACACACACACAGACACACCCACACCCTCCACAGCATGACACAGCATGCATGCCAAAAGATGGACATTCACATCCTGTACATTACACATCCTGTAAATACTACACAGTAGACTTCTTCAAAACACATACACACATGCACGCACACACACACACACACTCACCAACAGATTACAAACACACAAATACACAGTCAAGGATAAAACTTCCTTCATTGTGCAGTGGAGCATGATGGAATGGACTCCAGCAGTTAATGTCCACTGTCACGACATCCACACGTATTCTGCAGTGTACTGCAGCACTTAGTGTTTACCGGAAGTATACTGCATAGCAAGTATGTGTGTGCATTAGCACAGCTCAGTCTGTAGTGTAATGTGATTGCCCAAACATGAACACACAGACGCACTTTCTCACACACACCTTTGTGAAAGTCCAAGCAACACACACACACACAGTCTTGCTCTGGTGCTGAGGGCTGGTGTGTGATGGAGAGGCTGCCCCCACACTGAAAAGCACGCTCTAAGTGGACGTGCAGACATCTTTCTTCTTTATGGCCTGGACTGTGTATCACTGTTTGCTGAGTGTGTATGACTGTGCTATACCCCACCTCATACCTTAGTGAGTGTGAAGATTTAGTTTGTGTAGCTGTTACTATACTTCATAATGTATAGTAGAACGACCCATGATGCATCTCTGTTGCCTTAATGTGTGTGTGTGTGTGTGTGAGTGTGTGCTGGTCTACTGTATGCTGATACATAAAGTATTGTGTATGAAGCTTCTGTATATTCTATTCATGGGTTTCATCAGGTCCCTTTCCACAGGTGTGTAAAATCAAGCACCTTGATTACAAATGCAGACTGCATGATGCTTAATTAATACACCTGTGGAAAGAGACCTGATGAAACCCATTTATAACTTTACTAGCTGATAGTGTGTGTGCGGTTGTACCGCATGGATTGTTTCACACCTGTATCTGCAAGAGAGAGAGAGTGTGTGCTTATCTGTAACTGTAGTTTGAGAGTAGGATGTGCGAATGCATTTGCCTTTAGTTTTCTGGGACTGTGGAGAGAGATTTGCTCAAGAGATGTTCTTCACAGTTCTTCACAGACACACACACACATACACACCCCTCACCTGCAGGGCTGTTAATGTACTGTGAGCACAGGTGTGACCCCGCTGCTCCATGTGAAGAGGAGACCCCTGTGCTTGACCCTCCTGCTGGTGCAGTCAGAGCGTGGAGGAGAGACCGCTGGTCAGGTTCATCCCGTCTCTGTTGTTACGGCTCCTACACACAGTTGCGTGCGTTGCAGTGCTGGAGACGCATTACATTCAATTTACATGGGCTCACGTCATCCGTTGCGTCGCTCGCGTTGAGAAGTTCAGCTGTTGCTGCACCGACAGACGGCACCAGCCATTCAAGCCAATCGACGGACGGCACCAACCAATCAAATTACGGTTATACTGGTGCCGTCTGTCGGTGCAGCAACAGCTGATCTTCTCAACGCGAGCGACGGGAGAAACGCGACGCAACGGACCCACAATTCAGTTCGGCAACGGATGACGTGAGCCCATGCAAAGTGAATGGAATGCGTCTCCAGCACTGCAACGCACGCAACTGTGTGTAGGAGCCGTTAGAGTTAACGCGCTGCATCTGTCCCGCCGGCCTTGTGTCTAAACATCAATCCGCTTTCACCCCAGTTAATGCATCACTTGAACATTCTGTGAACCACAGCTTTGAACTTTTCACTTTTTATCTTGTTATGTGAAACTGTATAAGGATATTAACACACATAGACGTTCAGCAACTGAATTAGCTAAGCCTGTCAAGTATGATACTGGAGTGTCTCCCTCATGTCAGTTTGACCTGTATCTGAATGCTGTTTGAAGTCCAATCCATGTGTGTCAAGCTTAATGCTCCACTCTGCTTTATGGCTGTTAATGATCTCTAGAAATGCACCTCTGTACTTCTTGAACTCTTGTCTGATGTGTCTTTTTTAAATCTTGATAGATGATCTTGCTGTTTGATCTGATCACTGCTGCTGGATCCAGTCTGGCACACACACACACGCACACACACACACACGTAGAAGCACCAGGACTTGCAGTCTGCAGTCCACCGCATGCTGTTCAGCTCTCCTTCCCACCACTCGACACCCAGAATGTGCAACACATGTTCATTAGGCAGACTTCTGAAGCATCCAATCAGAGTGATCAGTTGTCTAATTAGCCTCATGGTTTAGGTAACCCCATAAGCGGTGAGAAGAAGATTCAGATTCAGGCTCGGTGGTACACACGTTTAGAGTGAGTCATAATTGCTATGACGCCAAAGGCACCAGGCTACCAACAATTAATTGGATGTTAGTTTCTGTCATGTTCAACACAGACATGATTCACGTGTTAAAGGCTGTGGTGTCCGAACTGTTGTGTTTGTGTTATAAATAAAACAACATTCACACACATCACTTCTCTCACATACACTACCGTTCAAAAGTTTGGGGTCACTTAGAAATTTCCATTCCACTCCATTATAGTCAGAATACCAGCTGAGATCAGTTGCATTGTTTTTTTTTAATCAGGGCAGCAGTTTTAAGATTACATTATGTGCTTATATAATTGCAAAAGGGTTCTCCAATGTTTTCTCAGTTAGCCTTTTAAAATGATATCAGATCACTAAACAGAATGTGCCTTTGGAACATTGGATGAATGGTTGCTGATAATGGGCATCTGTGTAGATATTGCATTAAAGAACAGCCATTTCTTTCTACAACAGTCATTTACAACATTAATGACGAAAACAAGGACATTTCTAAGTGACTCCAAACTTTTGAACAGTTGTGTAAGTCCATTTTATTGATCTAGAAAGATAAATACATTCAATACAGTAACAGTTTGGGCATCTGTGTGCTTGTGTGTGTGTGTGCATGTGTGTATGTTTGTGTGCTTTGTTTGCTGATATACAACACAAACGTCACGACTACTCAGTGTGAAAACTTCACAAAAACCGAGCCACGTACAAATTAACATTGAAGACGCTCCACTACTCCATATGTCCCGTGTGTCTCTCTCAGCGTGTCTTTCTACCTGTCTGTCTGAACAACAGATCTTTTCAGCCGCCTGTCTGTCTCTCTGTCGCGACAATAAATCTCTACAGGCAACTGCGTGTCTGTCTGTCTGAACAACAGATCTCTACTGTCTGTCAATCTTTGTCTGTCTGTCTGTCTGTCTGTATCAACAACAGATCTCTACTGTTTGTCTGTCTGTCTGTCTCTCTGTCTGTGGGTCTGAAAAAGGTCTGAGCCTGGGGGAGAAAGGTGTGGCTGTAGCGCTGACTCTACACTATGTACAGCTATCATAAAATAAAAGCATCTCAGCTCACACTTCACTCCATCACAGGCCAGTGCAACACAATCCGAAAACAACAAAACAAAAGAGGAGGAAAACAAAATAAAACAGGAACAGCACGAGGGAAGAACAACGTCTTGGCTAATGTAAACATCAACTAAGTAAAGGTGTGAGGATAGGGGTTGGGTTTGGGGTGTGTGGTATTGGGGAGGGGGGCTGTGCACATTAAGTTGAAGAATTATGAGAAGGAATGAGGCAGGGAAACAGCAGGGAAAAGAGAGTCTATATACCCTAATAATGCCGCATTCCAGACAGCTGGGAGGTCCGATGTGTCCAACTTGGAGCTCACGAGGTCCGACCTCAAAGCGTCGGAGGTAAACAAAGAACATGGCTGACCGTGAGAAGTTGACATTTGTTTTATTATTGAAAAGGCAATTTGACTGTCATCAGTCCAGCCTCCTTGCTTATATAAACCAATCGGAGACGGAAAAACGACGAACGAGGTAACAGACCCCACGATACTGTGAACACAGCCTTCTTTTTCCCGTTTCAATAATCTCTTTGTAAACGCTTACACGCGGACATCGTTGTGTGACGTCAGATTACTGCATCTCAACAAAGTCGGGGGAACACTGATTTGCCCAGACCTGGCGAGTACGACCTCCCACTTCGACTGGCGTTCCAATGTAATTCTCCTTCTAGGAGGTCAGAAAAGTTGGACCTCCCAGTTGTCTGGAATGCGGCATAAGTCTACACCTCTGGATCAAATACTTCCTGGACCCCCTCCACAACAGAACATCTGGCTGGTGTTATGCTGGTCACTCCACAGTCCCAATGGGTCCCGAATGGAAAGCTTAACACAAAGAACAGGAAATACTCCTAGAGGAAGCGGCGTTGATGACATGCGCATGCCAGAGGTTGGTGGCGAGGCCGTTTCCATGGTGAAGCCTCCTGTGTCATCCTCAAGGCAGGCTGCTCTCTGATTGGTCCCCCTGTGCATGTTAAGATGGAGAGCTTTAGGTAGTTTTTCCCCCCCTTTTTTTCTTAAAGGGACAACGTTCTCCTATCAACTCGGTCCAGACATGGAGGACACAGGAAATGGGGCAAGTGTGCCCTGAAGTAATCCAGGCAGTTCAACAATTCCTGTTTCCCAGAATGCCATGTGTTTTATGGCACTCCAAGGTGAGGTTTGTTCAGTCAGGAACTTATGGCGTCTCAGCACTTATAGCATACTGTACATACATACAGTGGTGGCCATGTTGACTGGTGCTCAATAGGTGTGTTACCCGGGCAACCTGCTGGATAAAACATCCATTTCTCAACACCAGTGGGACGAGCCTCATTAACCACACATTTGCCTTTAGCTCCAGTGGCCAGTCCTAGAGGGACTTGCTGGTCAGGAGAATAGGGGTTCAGGAATGAGAGTTCAGGTTTGTGGAGTGAGGTGAAGTGTTTGTGGAATGTCTGGTGCAGTTGTTTGGCAAAATGGGCTGATTTTATGGATGAAATGGTGATTTAAGACAGTGTGGAATGTTAAGGATGCTAGATCAGAGTTGAATGGAATGATCTGTAGTGTGGAAAGTGTGTGTGTGTGTGTGTGTGTGTGTGTGTGTGTGTGTGTGTGGTGGCTGGGGATGAGTGTGTGAGGTTTGTAACAGGTCCATAGATGCTGGGGAGAGGAGAAGAGGCCTGACGCTCTAGCGCATCTCCAGCAGCCAGTCGAAGAGACCAGCAGGGGGCGCTGTGTCTTGCTGGCCCTCCAGCAGCTGGCAGTACTGCACCACCGCCCCAAACAGGTCACCCACACGCCACGACCGGTGGCTCACCAGCTGCACCACGCGCTGGAACTGAAAACACACACACACACACATACAGTTAGAGGCTATCACATTCAAATGAATATACACATAATTAGTTCAGATATCACACACACACACACACACACACACACACACACACACACAACTGAAGCATATCACTTTATATCATGCATATCAAGTTACAGGGTATCAGATATAGATAGATACACACATAATTAGTTGTGATGATATTGCACACACATACTGTACACATACATACACACACACACACACACACACAAACACGTGTTTACAATAAGAGTCTTGCTCATTTTCTCTACACACATGTGCGCTTTCTTTGCAGCCCACAGGCAAGAGAAATTGTGTCACACAACTGTGGTGATCAGAGAACTACGCCTGAGGATGTTTTTTTTTATAAGACTATTTCACATGGCGTATATTTCAACACTCACAGAGAGAATAATCTTAATATAACCAAATCCGAACCAAATCAGCTCAGTTTCATAAAGATCCCCTTTATGCCATGGGGGACATGTGCACTAGAATCCAGTTAAGACAATATTCATAAGAAATTAGAACATGCAAGAATCCCACGAAGAGAAATGCCCCCATGTGACCAGCAACACCTAACAATATTCTATTTTATTGTAATATTACAATGAACTTTAAATTACAATCTTGGAGTTTTACTTCTTCATCTGAGTTTTCTTTTGATTATTCATTTCATTTTGAAACTGAATGCACTCATTCATGGTGCTTTGATCAAAACTGTTTTAATTTTTTTCCTTGATCTGTTTGCTAACAAGTTGTTGATGATAAAAGCAGTTGGCAAATGACTGAATGTGAATGTTAATGTATATTGTTTGCAAAAACCTCTGATATTATGTGAGGTTATTCTTCACATGTGTAAAATGATCTGGCATGGCAAATGATGGCTGCTTAAAGGAGAAATCCGGCAAGTTTTCACATAGATCTCCGGTTCTCAAAGTCACTGAGTACTGTCGAAAAAACAAAAACAATTGGTTTTACCCAGCTCGAGTTGCTAGCAGCTAACGCAGTCAGGTAGCTACAGTTCTACACTCTGGGGGCATGTCCGTAAGCTCCCATGTACATCCCCAATAGAGTGTAGAGCTTGGCGGATTTCTCCTTTTACCACACTACACAGTTCATACGTCCTCTGCGAGGCTCAGTCTTATGAATGTTGCATTGAAAGGAAGTACTCTGTACAGTTATGACTTCTTCCTCAAGGCCAATTAACACCCAAACCATTTCAGAAGCATTTTTCAGTTGCCCGCCTAATGTTTGTCTATTATTAGAGACAGAATTCCATTAGAATCAATGTAGCAATTTAGACTGGCAAGACTGGCACATTGTTAAACATATTATTCCACCACGTCGGAGATGAAAGAAGGATAAATTGATTCATTTCTGTTTCACTCTTGCTTGCAATGTATATTCCCAGTTAGCCCTATGCTGTGCCTTGAGAATGTTGCTTGAGAAGGGACGTAGGTTACTCAGCCTGACCAGGAGGACTCTACACAGCCTCAGACCTTAGCGCTGTACCTTGTGGATGTTGCGCTGCTGGGACTTCCTGAAGTGCAGAGCGGGAGCACCCAGCTCTGATGCGGCCAACCACTGGAGTGTGGCGCGCAGCTCCACGTCCACACTGTCTGCTTCCAGGTCAAAGTTCAACACCAGGAGCTCCCGGGCACTGCCTCCACCCGCACAGGAACTTGAGGGGCTCTCTGCACAAGGTAGAACACACACTCAGGTTACACACTCTCTCTCACACATACACATACACACACACACAGACACACATTCTCTCTCTCTCTTTCTCTCACACACACTCACTCTGACACACACACACACACACACACACAGTCTGTCTATAAATAATGGAAAAAATCCTCACAGGGCTTTATCTGTCTTCATAGAACGCTCTAAGCTGGGGGATACATTTTTAAGAGAAAGAGAAAAAAGAGCTACCTCTCCCTCTCTCTCTCTCTCTCTCTCTCCCTCTCTCAGCTCTCTCTCCCTCTCCCTCTCTCTCTCTCTCTCTCTCTCTCAGCTCTCTCTCCCTCTCTCAGCTCTCTCTCCCTCTCTCTCTCTCTCAGCTCAGTCTTTCTTGTTCTCTATATCTGATAATTAGCTGTGTCTTTTCATTCTTTGATTAACTTAACTCTCAATTTTTTTAAGCTTTTTTCTCAATTCACACATCCCACTATACTTTCTCATTCACTCTAAAGTCTCTCCATCTCTCTCTCGCCCTGCTCTCCTCCTTTCCCCTCCACTGCTTTGATATCTATCAGGCGGAGTGGAGGGTGGAGGTGTTGATGCCAGCCTTCTATAGCCGCTGACAAATTACTCATTCATCAAGTGTGAAATAGTGTGGGTAATTCTGACCACTTCATTGCTCTCTCTCTCTTTTCTATCCCCCTGTTTTTTGCGTCATCTCACTAATCTCTCTCCAATGAGGCAGTGGTAAGGAAAGTGCTTTTCGGAGAGCTGAGTTAAGGCTGTTAAGGCTGCTAAGCAATTACCGGTAAGCAAATCAGATATTATTGTCTATGAATATCCTAGGCACACTCACACAAATTGCCTTGACCATAAGTAAAAAAGTAGGCTATAAGCTCATTACGAAATAGGCATCTTAGAGACTTCTATGCTATAACAAAACTTTGTTGTTTGGCATTCTCATAGATAAGAATGCACAGCAGTGTGCATGTGTCTGTGCATGATATCTGTGTCTCTTGGTGTATGTGGCTAAGCACTGCACACAGCTATGTGACTAGAGCAACACTAAGAGATACAGATGTAGAAATAGTGATTCATTCATATGGCACTTTGGGAGTTTGAAAATTCAGCTATTGCATTTTGAAATTTATCACACTTCTCTGGTAAAGGTTTAACATGTCCTCATAGCTGCAGTGCCCCTTCACGTGGCAGTCTCTTGACACACTCACACATCCCCCATAGTGAGATTTTTCCCAACGCCCTCAAATCTTCACTTCATTTGCGATGTTAATTTATGTCTGAGATGAGGTGAGGAGCAGTGATCAGTGTCAGTGGCTTATCATTGGTGAGGATTCAGAGATGGCAATTAGACTGAGCACTCAGGTTTCAGAGTGTGATGTTCACTGTTTTTAACAGAGGTTGGTGAATATAATTTCTTAAAGGTGACACCTATTATGTCCCTGATTTGTGTGTGTATGTGTGTGTGTGTGTGTGTGTGTGTGTGTGTGTGTTTTTCGTGTCTTTGGTCATTCACCTTCAAGACTCTCCTTCAAAGCATCTTTCTTCTCAGACTCGTCGCTGAAGTGGAGAGGGGGAGAGAGAGAGAGAGACAGACAGAAAGAGAAAGAGAGAGAGAGAGAAAGAGAGAAACAATAAATGATTCATTCTGTCTTTCATCTGACATATTAGATTTGGCTTTCTTCCTCCACTCTCTCTGGAACAGCAGGAGTTCTCGTCTGAAGAGGGGGATTTGATTAAAAACTAGTATGGTACATTAACTACCAACAATCCATTAGACATGTCCTTCAAACACAAACAACAGCACAACTGGCTCGGAGCTTGGAGGGGACATTTGAACTAAATAATGTCTGGTTGGTGGATACATGTGTAATGTGTATCAGCTTACCTAATTCTTTGAGATGGTTCCTGGAAGCCCTCCAAGTCTACCTGTCCCAGGCTAGATGTGCTGCTGTTCCCATTCCTGTGAAGTTAAGAAACACACACACACACACACACACACACACACACACTCCGCACGCACACACACACACACACACACACACACACACAAACACACACACACACACACACACACACCACCACCACACACACAAGTTAACCTTTTGGAGTCAATCAATTTGTGCATCTTAAGAAAAAATTAAAAAATGAAGAGCAAGGGGAGATATGGATCTAGAGGAAAATGAGACAGATTGGTAGAGAAAGAGATAAAGAAACAGCTATCAAGAGAGAAAGATACAGGGGCAATGATGCTGTGCAGTGTTTATCAGCTGGTGATTATCAGACACAGAAGCTTATGCCGGGTTGAGGTTGGCACTGCCACCCTGGCATGGGCAGTGAAACGCCAAAAAAGGCAAGCAGGTGGAACGGTCACTCCCATAGGCAGGAGGCTAGAGGTCACAAATGCTCTAGAGAACAGCTACACTCACAGGTCAAGCAGTGATGATACTAAACACAAACACAGAAGGACACATAACCACACATATAATCAATATGTACACACACACACACACACACACACACATACATATGGTGATCTCTGCCCTTCACGCATAGAGAAGGCCCTTTCATAGATTATCTAGATAGATAGATAGATACATACTGTATTCAGCCCCCGAGGGAAATTTTAGGAATCCACTACTGTAGCTTTGGCAACCATAACACAACAAACACACATACTGTATATCTCACATACATAAAAATCACTCACAGAAATGTAAAGAGTTAACCATTTGTGAAGTGATTACTGCTGTCCTGTCCATTTATGGGAGACTAGCCTGCAACGTTAGCCCACAAGGCATGTTGGGTAAAAAAGGGATAACAGGGTGTGTGTGTGTTCATGTGTGATTGTGGTCAATTTTGTTACGTTTTGATCTAGGAGCGTGTGTGTTTTGATTTTCCTGTCATAGTATGTTTGCCTGACACGATTTTAATTATCAGAGTATGAGCTAAAATCAAATTTATCACCCCAGGCTCTGTGTGTGTGTGTGTGTGTGTGTCTATGCCTATGTGTTGATGGGAATAAATGCCTCAATATGTGTGTCTATGTGCCTGTATGTGTAGATGAGAATGTGTTTGTCTCAAAGTTTGCATGTCTGTGTGCATATCTTGTTATTTTTGTCTGTGTGTGTGCGTGTGTGTGTGTGTGGGAGTGTGTGTGTGTGTGTGGTCATGTGTATTCCTTTGATGTTAATGTAATGTGATGAGAGTGTTTTAAAAAAAGTAGTCTGGGGTAGTGACTGCTGTCCTGTCCATTTATGGGAGACTGATGGGAATAAATGCCTCAATATGTGTGTCTATGTGCCTGTATGTGTAGATGAGAATGTGTTTGTCTCCAAAGTTTGCATGTCTGTAGGCATATCTTATTATTTTTGTCTGTGTGTGTGCGTAGGTGGTGGTGGGAGTGTGTGTGTGTGTGTGGTCATGTATTCCTTTTGATGTTAATGTAATGTGATGAGAGTGTTTAAAAAAAGTAGTCTGGGGTAGTGACTGCTGTCCTGTCCATTTATGGAGACTAGCTCGCATCGTTAGCCCACAAGGCATGTTGGGTAAAGGGATAACAGGGTGTGTGTGTGTTCATGTGTTATTAGTCGAATTTTGTTCGTTTGATCTAGGAGCGTGTGTGTTTTGATTTTCCTGTCATAGTATGTTTTGCCTGACACGCATTTTAATTATCAGAGTATGAGCTAAAATCAAATTTATCACCCCAGGCTCTGTGTGTGTGTGTGTGTGTGTGTCATGCCTCTGTGTGTTGATGGGAATAAATGCCTCAATATGTGTGTCTATGTGCCTGTATGTGTAGATGAGAATGTTTTGTCTCAAAAGTTTGCATGTCTGTGTGCATATCTTGTTATTTTTGTCTGTGTGTAGCGTGTGTGTGTGTGTGGGGTGTGTGTGTGTGTGTGGTCATGTGTATTCCTTTGATGTTAATGTAATGTGATGAGAGTGTTTAAAAAAAGTAGTCTGGGGTAGTGACTGCTGTCCTGTCCATTTATGGGAGACTAGCCTGCATCGTTAGCCCACAAGGCACGTTGGGTAGAGGAATAACAGGGTCATTTAAAAAAGCTACACACTAAGAACTCCCTCAAATGTTTGGCCTCAAACTGTAGCCCTGCTTACCATGATACAATTCCTCCTGAGTGGTCCTTTCCGTTTCACAAATAAAACACACACACACACAAACACACACACAGACAGACTACGGTCAGTATGTTTGGTTACTAGGCTACCCCGCAAAAAAGCTAAATTTATAGTCACAACACACCACAGTTAGTGAGGGCGTTATAGCTGCATTAGCGTTCAGATGTGGCGTTAGCGGTCAGATGTTAGCATGGCAGTGGGAGATGGAGCAGCGTTTAGCGACTGGCATTTAGGAGAATGATGGGATACTTGGCAGATTTTCGCGGGTGGGCGTTGTTTTTCAAGACC
>NC_063203.1:10097413-10099913 GCF_017589495.1 Alosa alosa | reverse complement strand
CGCGGTTAACCAGCCGCTCCATGAGCTCAGGCTGCTCCTCCGTCTTCCGCTTGATCTCGCTCAGCCTCGGTGGACGGTGCTTCTTACGGAGCCCCCCTCCTCCTCCTCCTCCTCCACCACCGGCAGCCGAACGGCAGGTGGGCAGTAAGTACGACCCCGCGTCCAGCCCGGCCCCTGCGGTCATCATGCCGCCCAGAGCCCCCGAGCCTTTAAGCGCGCAGAACCACGGCTGCTTGCCGCTCGAGTTCTCCAGGCAGATGGCGGCCAGCTCCGTAGCCATGGAGACCACTGTGGCAGCCAGATCCTCGGCGAAGCAGGTGACGGGCGTGCGCGTGTCGCCCAGCGAGTGCTGCGGGCTCAGGGCGTAGGGCTTGACCTCGTAACCCCTGGCCCTGAGACGCGGGTCGTGACGCGGCGAGCTGTCCAGCGACGGCAGCTTGGCCTCCATGCTGCGCTCTCTTTCTCGCTTCCCCTGGCCTCTGTCTACCCCTCCACCACCGCTCTCCTGCTCCATGGAAAACGCTGAGGTCAGGGCATGCTCGCCGTCTCCGCTGGGTTTGCGGACGCGCTGAGGTGACCCGTTGTGTGACCCGGGAGCTCCTACCGTCCCCAAGACTCCCCCTCCTCTTCCTCCTCCCCTCTCTAGGGCCTGCAAGAGCCTTCCTCCTTCCCCTTCTCTGCGGACCCAGCTGCCATCGTGGTTGCGGTCTCGGTGGCTCTTCTTGGCTGCGTGGCGCGACACACGTCCGAGACGCCGGGCGGTCAGCCGGAGCACAGCGAACAGGACGCCTTCGGTGGTGTCGCGCAGCTGCCCCTCCCAGTCGCCGGCGCCGCCCGCGTCCTTCTGCCGGCCATCGAGCTCACGCCGCTTGGCCGCCTTCTCCAGCGCGTGCGCCAGCACACTCTCCGCCACGTCTCTCACAAACTCATCCTCCTCTTCCGTCCTCCTCCTCCTCCTCCTCCTCCTCCTCTACCTCCTCCTCAGCATACTCCTCCTCTTCGACCTCCTCTCGGCCCCCCTCCTCCTCGTCCGGTCCTTCGTCCCTGACCCTGCGCTCGGTGCCGGTCACCCCGGCCAGCAGGCGGCGCTGTGTGCTCTCCAGTAGCTGTGCCACGCTGCGAGGCTGCCATTGCCGCAGCTGCTGCCGTTGGGGCCGGGGTCGTGCCAGCAGGCTGGTGGCCTCGCTTAGCAGTGCCCGTGCCAGACTGGCACGCGACGCCTCCACGCTGGTGCCCTCGGCCAGGCTGGCGTGGAGCGGCACGGCCGCGCTGGCCTGCGCCGCCGAGAGCAGCCCGAGAGACGGCGAGTAGCGCCCGCCACCATCGTCCGGCTCCACGGGGTCAAAGGGCAGATCCACGGCGGCCACGGCTCCAGCCACTTGCGCCATCCCGCACATGGCCGAGGTGAGGGAGAACTCACCCTCCTCCGTGTCACACCCTTCCTCTTCATCCTCCTCCTCTTCCTCTTCCTCCACCGGTCCGTCATCCTCATCGGCGTCCATCGCTGTGCGTGCGGCAGGGTCCATGGCCAGATGCTGTGCCACCTGCGGAGTGGAGATGGTGCCAATCACACTGGCGGCACACGCCAGCGCCACCTCCAGGGGTTTGGAGGCTGCATGCTGCTGCTGCTGCTGCTGCTGCTGCTGGGCCTCCTGATTGAGCTTCTGGTGCTGATGCTTGGAGTGCGGTGGATGAGGATGATGATGGTGCCGTTGCTGATGTGGCTTGCGCTGTGTGGCTGGTCGGTGTCGCTCGCCGGCGGCATGTGGTGCGGCTATGTCTGGCCCATGATCGGGCCAGTCACCGGTGGCGTCCTCGGCGCAGTCGGGGCTCTGGACAATGACGATTTTGGGGAGCTGGAAGGAGGACGAGGAAGAGGAGGATGAAGGCAGGCTGAGGGCTGCGGCGGGGGAGAAGGGCGCCTCGTCCTGTGAGAGACGGATGAAGGCGTCCTGCAGCACCGTCTCGGCCAGATTGGTGGCGTAGCGGCCGGCCGACTCGCGAGGATTCTGGGAGACGGAGGCGGGCGAGGACCGCAGGGTGGATTCGGAGTCCTCGCTGTCGTTCTGGTCAAGGGAGGGGGTCCCGGCTACACCCCTGCGCTGACGCGGTGGAAGGCGACTCCTTCTCAGCAGCTCCGCCGCCACCTCTCCCACATCCACTCCATCTGCTTCTGCAGAAAGAGAGAGGGAAGAGAGAGAGTGAGAGAGAAAGAATGAGGGAGGAAGAGAAAGAGAGGGAGAAAATGAGAAATTGTATTACGTTTTCAGCAGGTTAAGCAAAATCACTCAAGGGAACGAGGGAAGAAAACATTAAAGGAAAAGAGGGAAGAAAACATTAAAGGAAAAGAGGGAAGAAAACATTAAAGGAAGAGGGAGAACAGAGTGGTGTATAAAATAAAACGGAATTGGAAAGGAAAGAAGGAGCGATCGGGAAGAGAGGCCTGGAGGGGTGAACAGAGAGATTGATGTAGGGATGAGAGAAAGGGTGACGGAACAAG
>NC_063203.1:10079913-10092413 GCF_017589495.1 Alosa alosa | reverse complement strand
GACAGAGAGAGAGAGAGAGAGAGAGAGAGAGACTGTGGAAGAGCCTTCAGTCTCTGTGCTAGGAGAGAGAAAGAAAAAGAGAAAGAAAGAGAGAGAGAGAGAGAGAGAGAGAGAGAGAGAGAGAGAGAGAGAGAGAGAGTGGATGTGGCAGAAGCTCCAGTCTCTGCCTCTGCGTTAGCCTCAGTGGCGGCAAATGGCCTTAATCCCTGTCTGGGACACCTGCCAGACTGCAGTGCTGGAGCGCTCCTGCTCGTCACACAGACAATGGCCCTGATATAAATACCTGTCTGAGAGCGCCACGGCACGCTAGTCTCCTCATATCCCTTAATGCACCACCTGACTTAATGGCTTTGCAAATCTGGTTACACTGTGATCATTTTATTACATTTTTTTTCCAATTGCTAACATACTAAAATGCCATGCATAGCACAATTATTTAAACTGACACACAGAGAGGACAGAGAGTGCAGCCCAACTTGAGCCGTTTTACCATCGCCTGTGTCATCCAGACAGACTGGAGTACAGGTATTCAACCAAAATTATTTTCTTATACACTATGTAGTACACACCATGTCATAGTGTATCAGTTGGGTGACACCTGTTTACTTCATGAATGGCTGATGTCATATACTAACTGTACAAGTTTCCTGTACAATTTACTCTACTGTGGGGGAAATATCTTTAGGCTGCATTGTCCAAGCCAAGGACTGAGAGACGCAGCCATGGTGGAGGAAGGGGCCAAATGTTCACTTCACCGGGATACAGGAAGCTGCCATTGTAAACTTGGTTTTGGAAGATAATGACATCAAATAACGAGGAATTCAAAGCCACATCATCCAAGACAACACCATATTCAGTAACATTCAACGAGTCAGTCTGTCCACATTGGCTCACATTCTCAAGCGAAACCAAATCAGAATGAAACATCTTTATAAGGTGCCGTTTGAGAGAAACACAATATTGACTGCAGTACACTACACGCAACATTGTTTCTCAGTGTACTGGATAACACCATATTGACTGATTTTTGTTCTTTGTTTTCAGGGAGTAGTGGAAATGCATGCTCATATGAGTTCATCTTTAGATGAGGCATCTTTAGTAGATGAGGCTGGTTTCAGCCTAGCAATGACCAGAAGAAGGGGGAGAAATGGCATTGGCCACTAACCTGACTCTCGCCAGATGAATTTCATTCCGCCTAGCTCCACTCATCCATCTGGGATCAATCCATTAAAGTGTTGCTTCAGAAGGCTGGGCCTAATCAAAAAATGCTTGCATATGATTGGATAAGTCACTTGTCCGTCATCTATTGACGTGCTACTTAAACCACTCACATTGAAGCCAACCCGTGACGCTGATAACAGTCTCACAGTCGCTTCTACGCTATGTCACATCTATGAAACTCCCGCCCTGCGTACTGATTGGCTTTACCATAAAATCTGGTGCAGAAATCACTCTCAACGGAAGAGGCCCCAGATGGATGTGAGTGAAGCTAGGCGGAGCTAAGCGGAATGAAATTCATCTGGCGAGAGTCAGGTTAACTGGCCACAGAGCCATTATAGATGTTCCTGGCCAACGTGGTGGGAATATCACAATGTGCGCTGCCATCACCAAATACGCATGGTGTCCTCCACCGTCATGCCAACCTTGGACCATACAACACAGCTAATATATTCTCACATTTCTGGACAGACTCCACAACATTCTCACACCACCAGAGCGTATGAATGATGCAGACCATCAAAGAAACCAGTACGTTGTAGTATGGGATAACGTGAGCTTTTATTGTGCAGCAGTCCAAAACTGGTTTGCTGACCACCCACCATTTCTTCTGCAATACCTCCCACCATACCGTACTCACCATTTCTGAACCCCATAGAAGAGTTATTTTTTTTCTGCAATTTTCTTTTTCAGTTAACTGTTTTTGTGAGCATATTTTTGTACTTCAATGACTTGACTTGTTTGGTGAAAAAATGTTTCAACAGCATGTGTGTGTATCTGCACATATCTCTCTGCATGTGAACACCACCAGTGTGTAGTTGGTTAGTAACATGAATAAAGTGTGTGCCATTTGGTGCAAAAGTTTGATTTTGATAATGCTATTTGTAGTTTTGGTTGCAGTGCTTCATTTTGCAGGATATATGAGATATTTTGCAGTTTGGGTGTGTGGTTTTGTGAAAAAAGTTGTGTTGTAGCAATTGGAAAAAAACTCGAAGTGTGCAGCTGGCGTGACTTGTTTAGTAGCAGTGTTGAGAAGCACATCGATGATGCTGTGAACTGAAATGTGGTTATCTACTGTAGTGATTGCACGGAGTGTTGAACACATGGGTTTGTGCTATTATCAGAAATGGCTAAACACACACACACACACACACACACACACAGACACACACAACAAAACAAGGTCAAGATGATAAAAGTACTTAGTATGTGCATATATTTGTATAAATGTGTGTGTGAGAATCACCGTTTCTGAAGGGGTCCTCCTCACTGTCCTCTCCCAGGTGCTCCGAGGCTGTGAGGAAGTCTTCCTCAATGGAGGACACAGAGCGGTTGGTGTCATCATCGGTGACACGCTGGTTGGCCAATCGGCTGAGGCGGTGCCTCTCCTGGCCGGACTGCAGGCCAATCAGAAACTTGTTTATCTCGAAGATGATGCTGCCCGGCTGGGTCGGGCGACGCCCTCTCGCACACTGGACCAAACACACATCTGCTGCCCGATGACTCTGAGATGTGCAAGCACACACACAAGCCCCCCACACACACATACACACAGACACACACAACACACACATACATAGGTGTAGACACCAAAACACACACAGAGCCAAAGCCAAAGACATGGATTAACAAACACACAAAGTGGGTCAAGGACAAGGACAAGGATTTTTTTCTTGAGGTGAAAGGTCAAATCTCAAAGGCTAGTGCTATTTTGCATTTCTATGCACTCGTTGGAGGACAGTATCTTTGATCTTTAGATGGATGGAAGGGAGCTGGGCAAAGGCTGAGGTGAGTTGATGTCAATTGACCAAGTCTGGGGTCACGCCAGGGGTCAGCTGAGAGGGGGCATGCTGATGTGATCTGGCTGATGTAGGATCTGGCCTGTGGTTGAGAATGTCAAAGGCACACAGGGTTGAGTAAGGGCTCGTCTGTGCTTGGGAATGTTTAGGAGTGTAGCAGTTGGGCATGGATTCATGGGAGCTAAGGGTATTTATCAGAAAAGGGCAAAGGCTGTGCTTGGGCACGTTCAGAGAGACAGGAGTTGTATGGAGGCTAATCTGTGCTTGGGCGTGTTCAGGAGGACAGGAGCTGAGTGATCGGGGGCTCACCTGTGCTTGGGCGTGTTCAGGAGGACAGGGTTCAGGGGGCTGCAGTCCGCTCAGCAGCAGGATCTCATTTTCTTTGGGCTGCCGCACTCCCAGAGACTCTATCAGCCTCGGCAACTCAGGAGAGACAGACGCCAACTTCTACAGAGGAGAGACAGAATGAGATGGGAAGTGAGGGGGAGGTTTAGAGGCTCTATAAATAAATAAATTATATTAAATACATAAATCATGACCCTTGTCAGCATTTTTTTTTTCATAAAGGGGGAGCTCAGTGCCTCTCCGTTTTTGGAGGATTTTCTCCAAAAATTCACATTTACAGACACGTATAGACACAAACCCAATGCATAAAGAACCCCACGCACCTTGATACAGCTGTCATCGTGGCGATCGGCGTTATGACGATCAAGGTTGACAAAGCACACCTGGGGAGAAGGTAGAGAATACAGGCAAGCAAGGGAAGGGGAAAGAACAAAAATATTTTTAACCACAAAATACAAACAGATCATATGATTCTGTCAATAACGAATAGACAGATACAGATACACATTACAATGTTGCAGGATCCCTTCTAAAATACACTTGTGAATACAAACACACACACATACACGCACACACAAATCTATTGCCTCAAGTCAGATTCTCCATAGAGGCCTCTAAGCATGTCAGTAATTATCTAAATATTTAGACCAAACTGTCAGCTCTGGTCTGGTGTCATTTTTGCTGTCTTTCTCACTTTGCTTCTCTCTGTCAGTGCACACACACACACACACACACACACACACACACACACACACACACACACACACACACCACGGTAATGGAGGCCGGAGACCCCTGTTGTGGCACATATTGGAGAGAGTGGAGAGAGTTGCCCTTTTCACTAGGCTTTCAAAGAATCATTTCTGACTGCTAAGGACACAATGGTCCATGTGCCGCTAATGTTGTCACACACACACACACACACACACACACACACACACACACACACACACACACACACACACACACACACACACACACACACAAGCACACTAATGTGTGTTTGAAGTTGCTGGCAGGAATACCAGGAATACATCCACAGATGCACTTGTGATTGTTGCTCACACATGGAGCTCTTCTCACTCCATCCTCATCATTTCCCTCTCTCCTTCTCTCTCTCTCCATCCTCTCTCCTTCTCTCGCCATTTGTCATGTCCCTCTCTCTTTCTCTCTTTCATTCTTGCTGTTTCAGCTTTTCTTAATGTGAAAGTGAAGCAGGCTCTATTTTCCCTCTGCTTTGGAGCAGGCCCAGTCCAACTGTAGGCCATTTCACTGATTACATTTGCATCCTGCATTCTTATGTCTTTTTGACTTCTCATCCATCCATCCATCCATCCATCCATCTATCCATCCATCTGCCCATCCATTCATCCATCTATTCATGGCCTGCATGGCTTTCATTTGTCAATCTGCCAAACCCCCTCACTTAAATCTAAGTTTTAGATAACCGTCTTCTCTTCTAACCAGCTCTCTCTCTCTCTATCCCTTTCTTCATCCCTCTTTCTCCTCTCTCTCTCATTATGTCTGTCTGGTCTGAAGTCTCTCTCTCTCTCTATTATTCTCCCTATCTTTCTCTCTCTACCCCCCCATCTCTCCCTCTGAAGTATCTCATTTGTCTTGGGGGAGCTATTCTGTGTGTGTGTGTGTGTGTGTGTGTGTGTGTGTGTGTGTGTGTGTGTGTGTGTGTGTGTGTGTGTGTGTGGAGAGCGCGGCAGGTTGAGATGGCTTGTGTCTTTGTGCTATATTCAGCATCTTTTCCTTTCGTCTGCACTCTGGCGTTCTATTTCACGCTCCCTCTCCTCCTCCCTCTATCCCCCTGTCTCTCTCCTCCTCCACATTGTTCTTTTGCTTTCCCCCCTTCCCGTCCCTTACTGAAAACGCTCAGTCATGTCAGCCGCTAATTGATTTCTCACCAGGTTGGTGCACACACACACACACACACACACACACACACACACACACACACACACACACACACACACATACACACACATACAAGTGCATATACACCCACATACACAAATACAGGCCCACAAATGGCCATAAAATGGACAATGTCAAGGTGAAAGTAAAAGTACTTTGTATGTGTGTGTGTGTGTGTGTGTGTGTGTGTGTGTGTGTGTGCGTACCTGTATGTGTGCATTTGTGTGTGCAACTGTACTGCTAGCTGCTCTTTGATCATAGTGAGGGGGCCTCAGTTTGCAGGTGTTTTATTTTAGTGAGTGTGTGCCTCTCTGCTGTCTTTTCTCATCACGCTTCCCTCTGCTCCCTGCAGCCACTCTATCTCTCTCTCTCTCTCTCTCTCTCTCTTCATCTTTTATCATCTGTTTTTAGTCTCACAACACTTGCTGCTGCAGTAATTGTGACTTCCCTTGTTGTCTCCACACCTTGTCTCCAAGTGAGCGGCCCATCTTTAGCGCTTATGATCACTCCATTTCTCACTTCAGTCTCACTACAGTCTCTTTAAATATTTTGGTTTGATCTCCTTTCATCTCTTGTTTTCCATGAGACATTTCTCCAGCTGTTACCCAGCTCTCTTGCCTCTAGTTTCATTCTTTTCTTTTTCTCTGTCTCTCTCTCTCTCTCTCTCTCTCTCTCTTCATCTCCCACTCTCTATTCAATTCTTCCAATAAAGCTTTATTGGTATGACATTATTGCCCAAGCTTAATTAAATACATACATAGAAGCACAAATAAGTTGAGCAGTACTCTTTCTCTCTCTCTCTCTCTGCATGTACTTTCCTTTCCTCTTGGCAGCTGGTCAGTTCACCCTGCCCCTTGCCACAACCTCCTCTTCAGCTGGCACTTTAGGTTAGGCTCTGCCATAACCACCACACATCCCTTTGCCCCACACACACACGCACACAGGCAACACACACACACACACACACACACACACACACACACACACACACACACACAGACCACGGGTCACACTCTGCCATCACCACCACACATCACCTGTGCCAACTTATGATTCAGCATCTTTTTTTCTAATAAAACCCCCAGCAGGGGGTCACCAAGCTCATCCATTCCTGCCCAGGAGGTATCCCAGCCCACCTGATCACGGGGGAAGCAACATGAAAGCCCTCTGTGCCCGCCCTCAATCCACTGTTACATTAGTGTCCTGGTTGTTGATTGACACAGCCGCATGTCAATCGCGGAAGCTTCTTTACAGCCGATCATCTGATTGGTTTGATCTGACTGATCTGACTGTGAGGTGAATGTGGATGCGAGGAGGCGACGAGGGCTCTGGACCGCCAGATGAAGCGACAGCTTGATCGCTGTTTGGGGAACGACGGTGTGCATCTTAATCTGGAAATCTGGAGTGCACCAGATAGAGTAAACTACAGGGGAGCGGAGGGGAGAGAAGCTGTTGGCTTTGGTGCCTATAGATGCCTTTTTTTACACAGCCCATGGGAATACAAGCACACACACACATACACACACACACACACACACACTCTCTCTCTCACACACACACACAGAAACACACACACTCTCCCTCTCTCTCTCTCTTTCACACACACACACACACACACACACACACACACACACACACACACACACACACACACACACACACACACGGACCATGGCCAGTGTCTTTGGCACTTTCATTTTTTTCTTTGAGCTGAGTGGTGTGTTTTGAAGTACTGGGGGAGCAGAATGCTCCTTAGAGGACTGCTTTAATCTCCAGCCCTTTCTCTCTGACCCAATCGCATCTCCCTTCATTTTGTGTGTCCATCCCAGCAGGGAACCTCCTGCATGTGAGCACTACGACTTCACACCATCCCTCCCGACTGATGACATGACGCTGCGTGACCTGTCATAGCCTGCTGCAATTTGGCCATGACTGGTCCTACCCCATTGCCAGTTCAAGTTTCACTTTATTTATCCTTAGAAAAGGAAATGTAGTGTGCAGCAGGGTGTCTAAAACACATACACAGTAAAAGCACCGGCAGATGCCAACAACATTGACAGCACAGCACAGGACACACAACAACAGAACAGGACACGCAACAACAATGGAGACACTCCTTCCCCTAAAAAAAAAAAAAACTATTTTGCATAATTCAACTTCAATTACTGTAAATTGCCCCTACTCATAATATCCACTTATTCATATATAGTGCACTAACTACCATATACTGTAGTCCATCACGCTATAGTGCACTATGAACTGTATGTATTGATTTTGAATGTGCGGATGTTCTGAACACAGGGACAGGTACAGTGGGTCCCATTTAGAAGTGGCCACTTCATTCTCGCTTTCCGTGATTCTTGCAGCTGCGTAAAATGTATTAAAACTTATAACATACAACTTACAACATATTACTTGTGGTTGTTTGGGTCGTTGCAGCTTCACTGGAGAAATATAAATAAAAGACGCGTGTTTCACGCATGAGGTCCCGTGAGAATCACACGTGAAAACCGGAGAATTCCAAGTGGTACCCACTGTAACTCAGAATGGTGAAATACATGACACACGTGCAGGTGTGCATCATCCTGTGTGGTTATGGGGGAACCTTAGCTGTGCTTCCTAATCCATATAGATTACACAAGCGCTTCTCCAAGCACATGCCACCTCAGGGCAGAGCAGTAGATTCTGCTCATTCATTCGTGTGAAGTGCCTGTCCATACGTATGTGTAAACACATGAACATGCACATGCATGCACATATAAACACACACACACACACACACACACACACACACACACACACACAAACATATATACACACACACACACACACACACACACACACACATATGCACAAACACACACACACACACACACACACAAACATATATACACACACACACACATATGCACAAACACACACACACACACACACAAACACACATGCACGCACAAGCACACACACACACACACACACACACACACACACAACAAACACACACACACACACACACACACACATACACAACATAAAAAGAGGAGCACACACATTGAGTAGGTCTCTGGTGGGGTAATCTCTAGCACTGTTGTTTTCTGGGTGCTATCAGAGCGTGAAGGGGTGCCTTGGAGTAGGAGGAAGAGGAGGAGGAGGAGGAGGAGGAGGAGGAAACACACAAGGCATCGTGATTGGCTGATTGGAGAAAATCACACAAGTCAGTGTGGCCCTTAGTGATTTGGCTTGGAACATTTTCTACTCTCTCTCTCTCTCCATCTCTCTCTTTCTCCATCTCTCTCTCTCCATCTCTCTCTCAATCTTTCTACCTTCTTCACTCAAACACACTCTTACTGCAACCCCCGCCCCCTACACACACACACACACACACATACACACACACAAACTCAACCATACATACACACACTCACTGCAATTTTACCATTTCACCTCTGCTGCCTCAAAGGAAAATTACCCCCAATTTTGTCATTTAACCATTCATACAAAAAGGACAAATGCTCCACTACTCCCACCCCTCTCTCTGTAACACATGTATGTATGCTGAAGGCCCACATCTGCAACAATTGTCCCATATGCCTCAAAAACCTCTCTCCCGCCTCTCATAGGGGTTATATTAACACAGTGCAGTACAGCTTAGCTTCTTTGCTAATGCGTATGTTATAATACAGAAGTTGGCTAATGGTGAGTATTACCCCACCCCCTCAACTGCATGTCTTATTATTTTTTATCATTTCTTTATTGAGCTTTATTGGTATGATATTTTCATTTTCATTGCTAAAACTCAAATATTTAGACACAGTGTTTGGGTCTACTCAGTGGCAATTCATAATGTATTTAACTGGGTTACGGGGACGCTGGCGAGACACGCCGCTCCGTCTGGCATCATGTTTTTGTTTGTTTTTATGTAATGTTCGTAATTTTATGTAATGTCATGTTTATTTTTTGTATTGGTTTGTCTAGTTAAATGTTTTCCCTGTTTATTTACGTTATTGTCGATAGTTTTCGTGTTATTCTTAGTCCTTTTTACTGCTTCTAAGTCAGCTGATGTCGTTGACATTTGTCCATTGGGAGCTTGCTATGGCTAGCTCTTGCCCTAGCTGGGCCTCTGACATCCTTCCATCCATCCGTGAGCGGTGCTGCACTTCACTGTCTGGTCGAGGGAATCTCTCGGGACAGCTGGACCTAGACTACTTACTCTGTGAAATATCTGCTGTGGCCGCCGAGCTGTTGCTGACCTGCCATCTGCCATACCAACTGCAGACTAACGTTAACGGTGAAGAGCTGCAATCTCACGGAGCAACAAACGGTCACTGTTTAAAGTCCACCGAGTTGCGGATCTGCAAGATCGCACGACTTCAGACTGTGATTCCAGTGATCTCCAGACTGCAGTCTACTAACGTTAACGTTATCTCCAGACTGCCAGTGAATTCACCGGGTTGGTCAGTTGTAAAGAACTTTGTTGGCGTTGCATCGGTCGTGAAGACACAGCTCTGTGCGCAGTTTTCATGGGTCATCATTGCCCTTGGACATTTTCAGCTGGTTTGGAAATTGGACTCATTTTAACATCACTTTTCCCCCTTTTTAAATGTATTTTCTTTTTTTTTTTTTACTTTACTATTTGTTTATTTGTTTTGTTGTCTGTCATGTCTGGGTCTCACGGGTACGCTGGTGACTACGCCGCTCCGTCCGGCATTTTTTGTATTTGTTATTTTTTAAATGTATTTGTCATGTCTTGATGTCATGGGCACGCTGGTGACTACGCCGCTCCATCCGGCATCTTTTGTCTTTTTGTTATGTGTCTTGTTTGTGGAGCGCTTTGGGTTGCACTCTGTGCATGTTAAATGCGCTTTAAAAATAAAACTGACTTGACTTGACTTGACTATTTCCCTGCTTGGTTGAATTTCCCATTGTCCTGCATTCTTTAGAATGTGCATTAACATATGTTATTTGAACACCTATGAAGTAGCGTGTTGGGGCCGTTTTACAACCTCGACCGTGCGTTCATTTTTGTTAATCGGACACCGTGTCGTCCATGATCCCTTACATAAGAGCAGCTACTGTATCGGTCCCATTTGTCCCTGTCAGGTGATACCTCTAGGTTCCCCTATAGTTTGGAACTCTGTAAGGAGGCTAGCAAACATGTTGAAATAGTTATTTTTAAATCTCTCTCTCTCTTTTCTAGTTCTTAACATTTCTGATCTCAGTTTACTGTAATGCTTGCACACATCAAAACAGTCCTTCTGGTAGCACTTGTCCATGGGAGCATATGAGGACCTCACATCTGTTTCTCTTGATCTGACAAGACAGCCACTCCAGACCAGCAGCAAAGAGCACGGAGAGATACACCTATCCAAACTAGATTGCTGTCTTTATGCAAAGCATCTCTCACACAGGTTTACTAATTTACTAATCCCGCAACAAAATAATAGGATTGTTCAGTCACACTCTTGATAAAGAAGAAAGACACATTAGGAAACAAGCTGCTAAAATATCTGTGGCTCTTCTCATAATCCTAATCATCGATTTTTTTCATAGGAAAATTTCTCACAAAGCATAACACAGCAGCACACTTACAGGCAAATACCAAATCCAAACACATTTACATTCAAATCACAACTAATCCACATCCAAACCTAAAAACATTCCATAAACCAGTCAATAAACCATGAAACCATGAACGAAAATCTGTGTAAAAAACAGAGAGAGAGAAAAAATTAGGCCCTAGCGAGACTGACATGATTCATTTTTTAGCAGAGGTGGAGGAAGAGAGAGAGAGAGAGAGAGATTCAGGGCCCAGTGAGCATAAAGTGATTTCACTTTTTTAAGAAAGGGAGGGAGGGATAGAGACAGAGAGAGAGAAAGAGAGAGAAAGGGGAAGGGAGTAATGGCAGCAGAGGCAGCCATGGCTTCCTTTCCAAGGACAAAATCATTTGAGTCATCATCATTAGCAGCCGGTGGGCTGCTGCTATATCAGGACTCCTGAGGGGGACGACGGTGCCCTCACAGCAACACACTAGCACAGGTCACACCGGACGAGGTGGGAGGGCAGGGGTACAGAGAACGATAAATGACACCCGCTTAGATGTGTGTGTGAGTTTGTGTGTGTGTATGACAGAGAGAGAGAGAGAGAGAGAGAGAGAGAGAGAGAGAGGGAGAGAGAGGAGAGAGAGGGGAGACTGTGAGATGTGAAAGTACAACATGCTCACACACACACACACACAGGCCGTCACACATTAAGAGCTCTTCTGCCTTCTTCTTCCTTCCCATGTTTAACATATTTCAGTATTTGGAATTTCTTGATATTCAATTTACATTTGAGGATGTAAACTACTTTTACAATACAGGCCAAAACCCAGTTGAAGTAGCATGTGTCAAGAAAATAGAGATATCTAATGAATTCAATTGAATGGAGAAAGAAAAAAAGAAAGATAAGATGTCTAGATGTCTAGACTGAATTGAATATGAGATTGATGATATGATATGTGATATGATATGATATGGATAGATAGATAGATAGATAGATACTTTATTTATCCCCAAGGGGAAATTCAAGATATGATATGATATGATATGGTATGGTATATAATATTATATTATATTATATTATATTATATTATATTATATTATATTACAGTTTTTCTCAATTGCTTTTACCTGCTTAAGTAAACTAGAACCCACTTGGTCTTCATGACTACTTTCTTTGCACAGCAGAAGTCATCTCTTGCGAATGTGTACACACATTTTCATTGGGTTCACACATTTCTCACACCCTTTTGCAAAACAGTTAACACAGGTGTCATTCAAAAGCCCTCAACTCTATTGGTTTTCCCATGCTAAACAAAAGGAAAACATCTTTTCACAGGTGGTATAGATTCCATGCATAAGTCTGAATTTCTGATACACCTGTGTGAAACTCCTTTGCACAATTCTTCAATCAGCAATCATTCATTATACATAACAGATGTCTGTTCTGTGTTGCTATTGGCAAGTATGGATCTAATGCACATTTGACAAAGTATTGTATTGCCTATTTGGTGGAGAAAACCGTACAAAAGGTGTTTACTGTACAGTAGGTTTATTTCGATGAAAGTTGTAGTTAAAGGAAATTTACAGTATCTTGCTAGGTGTTTTGCTGTATGTCTTACATGTCAATGACAGTTACATCTTGGGAGGAATGAATAAATATATTTTTTTTATTCAGTA
>NC_063203.1:10057413-10062413 GCF_017589495.1 Alosa alosa | reverse complement strand
AGCAGGCTTATGTTGCAGAATGGCCACTCTTAAGTATAACTATGCTGTTGCATAAGATTACATAGAGAGCTGTGTGTGTGTGTGTGTGTGTGTGTGTGTGTGTGTGTGTGTGTGTGTGTGCGCCAAAGTGCGCCTGCATGTATTGTCCTAGTCCATTCTCCTCTCTCACACACACATACACACTCTTTCCTTTGTCCTCTCCCTTTCTTTCATTCTTTACTCTCTCTCTCTCTCTCTCTATCTCTCTCTCTCTTTCCTTCTTACTATCTCTCTCGCCCTCTCTCCAAGCGTCTTTCTCTCATTTACAGCGCTGCCATATTTTGCACTATTTTATGACCAACTCTATAGGCTGCATTCAACTCTATGAATAATGAGTGTAATTACTCTCCTAAGCTTTATGCCACTCTAGTGTTTGTTTGTATGTGCGTGTGTGCTTGTGTGCTTGTGTGTGTGCCTGTATGTGTGCCTATGTATATGTGTGTGTGTGTGTGAGAGGGGGGGGGTGAAGAAGGGGAGAAAAGATAGATTTGTGTGTGTTTGTCAGATTGTATCAATCAAAGCCACTGTGTGTGTGTTGAATGCTGGATATGAATGTTTTGGTGTGTGAAGCATATTCTACAGTGTGCTTGACTTTGTGTGTGTGTGTGAGAGAGAGAGAAATGCTTTTACTTTTCACAGAGCGAAGACTGATTTGTCGTGACAAGAAACCTCACTGAACTGAACTGAACTGAACTGAATTACACTCACAGAAGTGATGCATGTGTTCAGGTGTGCATGTGTACTGTACATGCATGCATATACTTTTTGTAGTCATGTGGCAGAACCACCACAACCTCAGCATCTCTGCACTACATGCAAATCTCTACTCCACCATACCCTGCCCTGCCCCCACCCAACCTGGTGCATCGGAGTGCTGCTCATTCACTGTCCATCCACCTCCTCCACCTCGACCTCCTCACCACCACCACCAGCTGCTCATCCACCCCCTCCACCTTCACCTCCTCCACCTTCACCACCTCCACCTCCACCTCCACCACCTTCACCTCCATCTCCTCCACCTTCACCTCCTCCACCTTCACCACCACCACCTGCTCATCCACCTTCACTACCACCACCTGCCCATCCACATTCACTACCACCACCTGCCCATCCACCTTCACCACCTCCACCATCTTCACCACCTCCACCTTCACCACCACCACTCCCTGCCTGTTCCTTGGTCAAACATGAGGCTGCTCTGCTCGTGCATTTAACAGTCTTACTCGACAGAACTGCCTGCCTGAGATCCACCAATCACAAACAGACCTCTGACTGGTTTAGGGGGGTAGGGGTGGATCAGGATGTCGCTGGTGATTATTGCAAACCCCTTACATGATGATGCAAGAGTAAGTAAACAGAAAGCAATACGCAGGATGCGCACACCACCAGCATACACCAAGATAAACAAAAACAAAAAATATACAAATTGACCACAAGATTTCTTTCTACTGCATGCCAATATAGCACACATTCTGAGATTTGCATATGAATCTTGAAACACTGTTGAAATACAGTTTGCTTACTACAAAATGACACTGAATGTTCTCCACAATGGTAATGGTGTTTGATAGATATCATTTGTCCAATGTCACAAATACAGAATGCTTGCATTTACTGAACATCCGGAATAAAAAGGTCTGCAAGCACGTTATCAATTATGTGGGAAATGTGTCACAACTGCAGTCTGTATACAGTAGCACTATGAACTTGGTTTACATTATTGTCACACATTCTACACTTTTCTTGACATTTCATGACGTCTGTAGCCTTTTCGCCACCAAGTTAGAAAGATAGATGCTTCAAATGAAATGGTCACTATAACGCCCAGCATAAATACAACCTACTTCACACTGGTCATCTCAATTGAGAAACCCCTCCACAATTGTGTAACCTTCCTCAGTAAACTACCTGACACCGATAAACGCCCGGTTGTGCCAAATCAAAATAATTCCGAGGGAAACATAACAGACTGAGAGAGTCAGTGGGGTGGAACCCTGCAGGACTGAAACTGTTATGAATTGCGCAACCTTTACAATTGGACACCTCTGCCCAACTCAAGCACACTGCTGAGGGTCATGGTTACTGGTGTGTGACAATTCCTCCTCTTGTTTGTAGGTATGTGCGATTGTCATTTTAGATAGATGTTTCTGTTCTGTTCTAAGCAAAATTCAGTGACTTTTCAGTGAAATTGTCTTTTTATGGTGTTGTGGAAATAACAGAGATAACTGACTAATGTGTGTGTGTGTGTGTGTCACACACATTGCTCAGTTATCTCTGTTATTTCCACCGCACCATTAAAAGACATGTCATACAAAGTCACTGAATTTAGCTTAGAACACAACAGAAGTGTCTGTCTAAAAGGACAATCGCGCTGTGACAGTCGTACATACCTGCAAACAAGAGGAGGAAAAGCAAGGAATCCTCTTCAGACTGCTGCACTACTTGACTACCTTGTACCCTTTACAAGGCTAAATAAAAAAGAGCAGACAATATAATGAAATAAAATTGAGAAATTGTTCAATAAGCCATTAACATTTCTTTCATTGGTCTGGATCAATGTAGAGTCTATTCAGAATGAACTCGGATTCTGATCTGACATAAGCTTGTAAACATACAGGACTGGACATACCAAACGAGTTTAAACAGCAGGAAAGGAAACCGATGTTCATCTTTAATTTGATTGAAAATGAGAACACTTCATTTGACTTTCCCTTTGAGACCCACCGGCTTGAGGAACAAGTGCCCGCTTCCTTCAAATAGTCTGTCACACAATTAGGTCTAAACACAGTGGCGCCCCAGAGAGCGATGCGTTAAGGCTGTCAGTACAGATCAGCGTCAGTTCCTATCAGTAGCGCCGGTGATTAAACGGATAGATGCTGAGCATCATTAGTGTTATCCTCGGGAAAAAACAGATACAGTCTGATAAAAATTATGATTCATTTAACGATTTCCGGAGGTGACTGACAGGGGCTCGGAATCATGCATCTGTCTATCGATCCTCCGTGGACGTATATCCTCACCTGAGGAAAAGGTTTATCTCGTGCTGTGATGTTTACTTTAATTTATAAAGTCTCGTATACAGTAGGCTACCGTGGCGCGCGCGCGCGCGCACACACACACACACACACAAATGCTATGGCGACTGAAGCGAGTAACCCTTACCTGGTCTCTTTGACCTTTGATGCCTGCCAGTGAGAGAGAGCCACCTCAGTTGATTGATCAGAGTGCCAGTAGCCTACTTATCAAGATTGTTCTTGAGCGAGCCAAACCGACACACAAGAGTGCGAGATTAAAAGGCAAGTGATGACCACACGCCTTTGGTTTTCTATGTCGAGTGCGCGCGAGTCTGATAGTGTCACGGACGTGATGACAAGCCCAGTAAATTATTGATGATGTTAACGGCTACGGATACTTGCTCGATTTTTTTTTAGTAGTGTATGCCTCTGCCCAAGGAAGCAGTCTTTGGCTGTTTGGTGACAGAAACTTCAGCCCGTCCCATGCAATCAGGGCGCGTGAAGCAGGGTCGATTTTAGTAGACAAACCTGTGCGTAATGTTACGGCGCATTACGGGTTCCCCGTACGGTTACGTGACCAAAAGCTGCGTGCCCTCCTAAACCAGCCAGAGAGTTAACGGAGGAACAGAGGGAAAACAAATAAAGGAGTGGTAGGCTATTTTCACCGTTTCATGAGGGTTCATCTATTCTAAACAAAAAGTGGCACAGAGTGGACTGTCATGGTAAATGGGCCACGTCCGTACGCAGAACAGGTATAGCCTGTTGTTGGCATCTGATAAACGGTTGACTGGACAATTTAAGACGAGTACGAGTAGACATTTGAGCAATTCCACTGATTGATGCAAAAAGCCTTTCAAACTAATCGGTTATCTCCGTCAATAATTTTTACACATTTTCCTGCTTTCCTTTGCGATTTTTTATGTACCAGCGCCACGCGCAGTGGGGTCGCCTTTGCCTGAGACTTATTCACGATTTCCAAACCGAAGATAAGCGGGACGGAACGTGACTCCTGCCATTAAATTAAATCTCTGCACTCATTTCCCGTTGATAATATTACGAATGATACAGCGCTATAATTATTCGTCAAATATTATTTTTTTGTCCCGTCTCACATTCTAATCTGGTCATGATTTTAAAGAAGAAATGGATGATGCCAACCACTAAAATTACCACAGGACATCCCCAAACATTTAAAATGTTGAGAAAACACTTAACATAAAGTCCAAAAATACGAAAACAACACATATTGAGTCAGGTCAGACATTGTAAAAAAAAAAACAATCTACATAGACTACTTAACGTGCCGACACGTCGGTGGTCACGACATACGCAAGCCTTTTACCTCGGGTCCGGAAGAAGGCACTTTGCGCCTGCCATCCCGCCCGGAGAAACCTGCAGACGTTCTGGGTTCCGGAATTAGAAGGAATGCGTGATACTGCGCGGGTAGGGTCCTAGAGGCGCTACACTGTCCCGACCTGACGACAGCACGGGAAGAAATTCCAACGCTTGGCTCTCTCGCACGCCAGTCTATCTGATGGGTGGAGGGCTCAGCCTACGTTAGCTGGCACGAGTTACAGTCTGTTTGAGGAATAGCGTTGCGATCGGATCAACATCAGAGCGACCCAAGGCAGTCTCTCTCTCTCTCTCTCTCTCTCTAGAGATTGAGTATACAACGTATCATCTTTCAGTTGCTTTATTCCAACCCCTGTAAACATTGTCAGGAAAGGAAAAACGAAAGACTTATCATGAAATATGGAGAGTAAAGGGGTGATATTTTGAATCAGATTAAGACATACAAAAATAATCTCTCTCTTACACACACACACACACACACACACAGTTTTTCAAATGATATTCTTGTATATACTTTGCAACCCAAATACACCACATGCAGAGAAACATTTCATGACTCATATTCCTCATATTAGCTGGTGCAACCTAAAGCAT
>NC_063203.1:10039913-10054913 GCF_017589495.1 Alosa alosa | reverse complement strand
CAATAGAAGGAAAACAATTTGTTGTGATCATTCTGAAAGGAATTTAAATGTTATCACAAAATGAGACCATTGTAGTAATAACTAGATGTACCGCAGAGCGGTACAAAATATGACCGCCGCCCAGTCCAGCACATGTTTTCCACAAAAATAAGTCACGCTGAAAGGCATATATGATTCTAACTGTCTCACTGAATTGCATTATGCACACTCAATTCTCACTGGTATCTGCTAAACAACAAGTACCAAAACATGATTAGTTCATAGATTTCACATGTAATATACATTTTATACAACCCCACCCCCATCTTGCCTGTTCATAATTCTGAGAAATTCTTGAATTGTGTGCATGTACATGTTTATGTGTGTGTGGGTGTGTGGGTGGGTGTGTGTGCATGCATGTGCTTGTGTGTTTGCCTGTTTATGTGCCTGTGTGTGTGCATGTGCATGCATGCGTATATATGTCTACTATGTGTCATACGTAGGATTACTGTGAATGTTTGTGTGTGCGTGTGTATCTGTTTATGCACATGTGTGCATATGGAATGGGTTTACATGACCCCTGGAGGCAAACATACGCAAACAATTGGTCATCCTAGGCCCTACGGTTCTCAAGATATTCACAGAAAACTGTGTCTGCCCTACCCTCCTTTCGGGGGGTCCAGTCCAGCGGGGGGGCTACAGATCAAAACAAAAAGCGATGGTTCCATGCTATCCATGTGGGGTTACATGCCCACCAAGTTTCGTGTACCCGGTCTTTCAGTGTCCCGGGAATCCTTGTTGGTGTACGGTCACTAAATGTACACATAAATTATTTTATTGTAAGGCCCCCCATGAACGAAAGTCCACGAAACTTGGCATGCATTCGGAGGGTGTCATAATGATCCTACTGTACACTTTTAATTTCGTGCAGTTTTGACCATGTCAGCCAGAGATATTGTGATGAAAACACCTAATGTTTTGCTTTTTAATTTTTAACTAGGTGGCGCTATACATGAAATAAGTGGTAATGGGATAGGTTGACATGCCCCCTTAAGACCAACATACAAAAAAAAGGTGGACCTCCTAGGCCCTACGGTTCTCGAGATATTCACAGAAAACTGTCTCCGGCCACCTACAGGCCAGTTGGTGTATAGTAACATAAATTAATTTATTGTGTGGCCCCCCATGAACGGAATTCCACGAAACTTGGCGTGCATTTTGTGAGGGTGTCATAATGATCCTACACTTCCAATTTTGTGCAGTTTTGACTATGTTAGGTCACAGATACCTGCGATTACAACACCTCATTTTTACTTTTTTGTGTTTAACTAGGTGGCGCTATACATGAAATGAGTGGTTATGGAATGGGTTGACATGGCCCTTTGAGATCAACATACAAAAAAAAAATGGTCCTCCTAAACCCTACGGTTCTCGAGATATTCACAGAAAACCTTTCAGCAGTCCAGCGGAGGGGCTACAGATCAAAACGAAAACAGGAGGTTCCATGCTATCCATGTGGGGTTACATGCCCACCACGTTTAAAGTGTACCCGGTCTTCGGTGTCCCGGGAATCCTTGACGGAAATTTGGACAAAAAAAAAAAATCTGACTAAACCTATATGACCACCGCTTCGCTGCGCGGCGGTCATAATTAGAAGTCAAGATGGAGTTTTTTGACTGTGGGTGTCCTCCCTGGCTGACTACCATTGGCCGGCTGCCAGAGTGGCCAAATCTCTGATCTCTCCAAGAATATACTAGAATATAGGGTCATTTGTCTTCTTTTGTGTAGCGATGACTGAGAAGAATTTATTGAATGAAGCATCTCAGCCTATTTAGTACATTCAGTTAAAAAATGGAGATCATTTCTACAGCCTCTGGACTGCAGTGCGATCCCTTGCTCTCCCCTCTGCTTTACTCTCTCTCCCTCTCTCTCTCTCCCTCTCTCTCTCTCCCTCCCTCTTTCTCTCTCTCTGGCAGCTCCAGAGGAAGTCGATGTGTTTTCCTCAGCCCCATCACTGCACGAGCGCGGCCCTGACTCCAGCTGGGCTGCCACAACGCATTCCCCTGACCGACACTCTCCCTCGCCGCACCCCGGCGCTGACAGGCCCACTGTATTTGCAAACTAATGGCCCTGAACTGTCCTCATCCTTCAGAAAGCCAACTTAATCCCCCAGCCCTCTGGGCCAGTTTTTTTTATTAAATGGTCTCGCTTAAAGTTAGCCATTTGGAACAGAACATGGAGGCAGCTCACTGTAAGTTATTGATTAGAGTTGGAGTCACAATGGATGTCAGGTCAGGTGTGTGTGTGTGTGTGTGTGTGTGTGTGTGTGTGTGTGTGTACGTAACAAATAATACATATGTGTACAGGTTTCAGGTAAGAGGTGTGTGGTTGGACAGGGAATCTCTGTCTGTAATAATAGACCTCTCATATTTCAACTCAAATGCATGACATTGATTTTAATAAACAGTTTCATTATGTTTCTATGCATGTGCCTTTCTTGCTTTTCATTTTTTGTGATACATTTTTTGATTTTTATTTTTTTCAGATGGGGACAGGGGTAAGACATGTTTTCATTCACTACAGTATGGACTATATATGCTACATGCTTATACTATATGATATATCTAGTATATATACCTAAAAAAAAAAATATATATATATATATATATATATACCCTAAAAAGCTGTATGGATTCATGTGTGCAAATTGTGTTGCAGATTAATGATTATGCATTGTTATAAAATCATCTTATGTTTTCAATTCCATCTAAATTTAGAATATGTGATGGGGAGAGATGCAGCCAGCAACCTTTAAAGAGTAGTGATGCTGATGAACGTCACTGGAATGTGTGTCCATGTTATGCTTGATGAATCTGAACCGTGCACGCGCTCACACACATTTAGGCACAGGGCTCAAATTAGTAGCTATCAAATCAAGACATTAAAGTCCTTCCTTCCTTCCTTCTCTCTCTCTGCACCTATCTATCTTTATCAACCTTTGAAGTATCATAAATGGCTCTGAAATCTGACACACCTGAAAAACAACAACCAAATGCCATCAGAGATGGATCCACATAGGATCTCTTCAACATGAAAATTAGTGACTCAGACCAACAGAGAGAGAGAGAGAGAGAAAGAGAGAGAGAGAGAAAGATGGAGAGCTAGAGATATGGCAAAAAGAAAGCGCCGTAAAGAAGAGCCATAGCAGGTTCTCACTTTTAGAGCCCCATCACTGATGTGCTATTTTAAAACCCAAGCATGAAACGCAAACGCATCAGCCTACCAGAGAGGCAGTTGATGGAGCGAGAGAGAGAGAGGGAGAGAGAGAGGGAGTTGGGACATAAGCGAGGGATTTCTTGTGAGTGAGAGCGAGAATATACGAGAAAAGTGTCAGAGAAAGGGATTAAAAAACAAAATGTGATTATGCAAGAGGCTGATACATATGTATACTGCAGCTCTGGATCCCAAACTACTGGAAGAAATATGCAGAGAGTGAATGAGATAATGAATGAAGAAGGCTAAAAGAGAGAGAGAGAGAGGGAGTGAGAGAGCAGTCTGCTTAGACCAGAAGCTGAGCTGTTGTGACACTAACAAGGATATTTATGGGACCACTGACGCTGCACCCTCAGCCCACAGCTCAAAGGTTCATGGGAAGTAAAGGTCAGGTCACATGACCTACTGTATGACGCGAGCCCAAGCTCCTGGATGCTCTTTTGCAAGAGGCGTGGACTCACCTCTGGCAAACACCAATCATACATTATTATTTAAATGGCATGCAAAGTAAGTGACATTTTTAAATAGTCCGCACAAGGGTAATTGGTAGGGATGGGTTAATGGGTTATGCAAATAACCAGGGCAAAGGAGAGGCTCCATTTCTCTCTCTCTGTATGTGTGTGTGTGTGTGTGTGTGTGTGTGTGTGTGTGTGTGAATTTGTGATTTCCCTGTGCACCTTTTAATGTGTCCTTGTATAACGTGCATGCTTGATTGTAGTTATATTTTATTTGAGTGCATTTGTATTTGATTGTTGCTTGTGCTTGTATTGCCTTGCATTCGTCTCAGGACACATAATCTCCTGTTTTTTTCACTATCGTTATTACTCACTCTCCCCATCACACTCCTGTACACAAACACTGCCGGTACCATCATACCAGTGTACACACACACACACACAGCCAGTCACAGACACACAAACAAATACACACATACACTCACACACACACACACACACACACACACACACACAGCTTAGAGAAGCCGTAGCTAACACTGACACACTGTACTGCAGTGTGTGTGCATGGTTAGAGGATGGAGATACTGTATCTACACACACCTACACAAACACAGACTTTGGAGTTCACTTTCCATTTTCTGTTAGCTCACAAACATGACCAACGTGACAGCACAGATCTTTTGGGCTGAGCCACTGTGAAATGACTTCATAGCCTTCTAAGGTCCAAAGCTCTCCTCCTCCCAATCCTCCTCCTCCTCTTCCTCTCCTCCCTTTCCCCTCTTCATCTTCCTCATCTTCCTCTCCACCTCCTCCTTTTCCTCATCCTCCTCCTTTTCCTACTCCTCCTCCTCTTCCCCCTCCTACTCCATGTACTCTTGTCCCACTGTTTCAGCGGTAAGTGGCCGCATTAATGGAGAAAGCTCGTTCGCACGGACACAATCAGAGCTAATGGTTTCATTAATCAAAATAATCAGTCACTCTGTTACATGAGGATTTATTTTATTTGCCCTCTGGTCTCTCTCTCTCTGTGTGTGTGTGTGTGTGTGTGTGTGTGTGTATGTTGAAGTGTGCTGTGTCTCTGTGTGTTTGGTTGTGTGTGTGTGTTTGTTGTATAAGACTGCCAGAAATGGCATGTGACCAAGCACTATTTTAGCGTTACTAGCATCGGTCTGCAGACTATGATTAGTATAATTATGAGGAGAAATGGTGCTCCCTCCTCTCAGTGCTATCTAATGTCAATTTCTATCAGTGCAGGTGTGTGGGCTAATGAAGTCTGTGTTTTTATGTGTGTGTGTGTGTGTGTATGTGTGTGTGTGTGTGTGTGTGTGTGTGTGTGTGTGTTTGTGTGTGTGTGTGTGTGAGAGAGAGAGAGAGAGAGAGAGAGAGAGAGAGAGAGGGGTGGCAGGGGGCAGTAAATAGCAGATTGTATCTCTGGACTACTACTGGGCAGATAGCTTTGGGCAGCTGCCTGTGGATGACAACCATGATGCTACTCAATGTCCACTCCGCGTAACACCAGACACCGATGTCACAACGGCAGAATGCCAGAATGTGTTACAAACACACACACACACACACACACATAGATCATTAATCTGTTTTGATGAACCTGTTTGCTTCCTCATATAAACGCATGTGCCAACCACAGAGAGAGAGAGAGAGAGAGAGAGAGATGTATGTTAGAATATAACTCTGACACACAGACACAGACACACACACACACACACACACACACACACACACACACACACACACACACACACACACACACACACACAAGTGTGTAAGTTAATGAAAGCTAATCAAGTGTGACTCTGCTGCATGGCGTCTCTCCCCTATTGCTTACTGGCGGAGAGGAAGAGGATGAGGAAGAGGCCTGGGCAGCCCACCGGTTGGTGACACAACTTCATTAACGCGGCTAATTAACATGAAGGTCCGACAGCATGGCAGGTGCTACAGTGCCTACAATTCAATTAGGGAGCCCAGCCGCCAAGCAGCGCTTAGTACGCTGGCCACAGGACACACAGGCAGCTCACTGCGAGCACACAGGGGAATGGGGATTGTGTGGGATTGTGTGTGTGTGTGTGTGTATATATGTGTATGTGAGTACATTTCTCCGTGTGTAAGAGGTAAGAGACGTGTGTGTGTGTGTGTGTGTGTATGTGGTGTGTGTGTGTGTGTGTGTGCATATTTGTGTACATAATTAATGTGATCTTTAGAAATAGTTTAGCTGAGCCCTCACCAGGGACTGTCTTACAAGCCAGCATATTTTCTCAGTGGAAAATATGTATTAAAATGTAGATGCTAATATAGGATTGTTAGCATGACACATCAGTGGGTGGGGGGAGGCAGAGAGAGTGGTAGAGAGTGATAAAGAGAGAGAGAGAGAGAGAGAGAGAGAAAATGCCTGTCTTGTCTTGATATCAAAGACAAGAAGAATGAAAAATGGAGCAGTGACGTCTGGGAGAAGAACAGGAATAAAGAAATGGAGAATGAACGGCAGCAGTTCAGGACGCGCATCTCATCAACTTTCTATTTAGCAGCAGGAAGTATAGTTATTATGGTTACACCAGGCATGCCTCTCTAATCAGTCTCTGTGTGTGTGTGTGTGTGTGTGTGTATGTGTGTGTGTGTGTGCGTGTGTGTGTGTGTGTGTGTGCGTGTGTGTCTGTACTTGCAAATTATGTTTCACTAAGAATAACCAGCGGGGCTGTGTCTGTATATGAGCGCATGTGTCATTTGTTTTATTTAATTGTTGATGTTGTTGTTGTTGTTGTTGTTAATGTTGTTGTTATGTAAGGAGGGACTCATTTCCCCTCTGCTTCACAATCACTCTCTGTCCAAGAAGGCCACAACGCATTAGCATCACACAGATGGGGAACACAGACAAGATAGAGACTGAGAGAGATAGAGAGATGAATGAATGAATGAATCAATGAATGAATCAATGAATGAATGACACAAAGAGGATGATTTGGCAGCTTTATGTCCTTATAAAAGATCATGCCAATGCAGCACATTGAGTTGAATTGAATCAAATTAAAATTATTTTCATTGGATTCAACTGAATTGAAGAAAGAAAGACTGGGCAGAGAGATACATAAATAAAATGTGAGATAGAAAGTTCAACAGTGTCACACTGCTCTGGTCCTGAAGTGATCGGGGCAAAAGTCATGCAAGAAATTATTTTGTGGCATGGTTGATTATGCAAAGTGACATAATGTTAGTACACTTTATCTTCTTAGAATGCCATGCTTGTCCATTTTACATTTCAAATTTTGCAGGAGGTTTTCATCAAAGGCAATTTCCTGCAGTAGGGCATATTCTATTACTGTATGTGAGCCTCCGAACACATAGCCTCAGTGTTCCGCATCAGCTTGGTCTTCCAGTAGAGCCTCATGAGCACCTCAGAACGGAAATGAATTGAGCAGGGAATTAACAATTTAGAGCAGACAATTTATTTATTTTTTGGTTTGAAGTGAACTAACAATTTAGAGCAAACAATTTATTTATTTTTTGGTTTTCAGGGTACATATTTACGAGCTCTTGCAAGTGGTCTGAGGAGGAATTAGTTCTCCACAATCATACATGGATACTGGAATGTTAATGTTTTGATTTGGAATGGTGATTTGGAATGTTCACATGCATATGCTCGATTTTAACAGTTCAGAGAAGACGAGGTGCATTGAAATTTGCAAACATAGGTGAACGTTTGCAAACAGGTTTGTCTTGAGTTTTTGGTGAACGTTTGCAAACACTCGCAAACAGTCTGAGGGGGTAGAATTCCGCGAACATACAGTGGATCTGTACGACGAAGGTAACAATGCGATTACTGTTACAATGGAATGTTAACACCAAATCGTTCAAACATGTTCACCACAAACATTCGCCAAATTATTTACCGAATTTGAACGCATCTCTGTTCACGAGTTTGAACGCACTTCTGCTCTCAAGCCTTCATCCCACTCACACCAACACTGAGCTGGCATAGGTACCAGTCTAAAGCCTGTTTTATGCTTTCAAGGCCATCGACGGGCATCACCCCTCAGAGACCCTCTAAAGTCCACGAACCCTCCCAATCACCTCCATAGCTCGACGCACCGAGGGATCCCATTATTGCAAGCAGAGGCACTGTATGTAAATGCATGTGAGCGATGACAGTGAAGATGTGTGTGTGGGCTGGAGGGGGTGGGAGCAGGACTGTGTGTGTGTAGGTGGGTAGGTGGGGGCAGTGTGCTGTAAGCATGTAGAGGATGTGTGTTGGAGAAGATCCCTGAAGACAATGTGCTGTGGATGTGGGGGAGGGGCAGTGTGCAGGAGGCTTACTATGTAGAGGAGTGCGCCGGAATGTATGTGAAGTGACGACAGTGATGATGTAAAGTGTGTGTTTGGGGATGGGGGTGGGTGGGGGTGGGGGCAGAAGGCTAGGCAATCCACGACATGGGTAGATGGAGGAGAAATCAAAATAATAAATAAAAAGTGTGCAAAAGTTGGAGAAAGTCAGATATGTGTGTGTGTGTGTGTGTGTGTGTGTGTGTGTGTGTGTGTGTGTGTGATTTGACGTGTGATGAAATAAGAAAATAAATAAACAGGTCTGTAGCATAGGGAGCAGGGATGTAAAAGTGCTAAAAGTCATGTAGTTGTGTGTGTGTGTGTGTGTGGGGGCCATGAGTGCTGAGGAGGAATGAGTGCAAAGTCAGTATAGTGTGAGTTCAGAGTTGGGAAATGTTTGAGAGTGCTGAGGAGGAATGTGTGCAAAAGTCAGTATAGTGTGAGTTCAGAGTTCGGATGGCCTGGGGATAAAAAACTTCTCCTGAGTCTCTCAGTTCTGGCTTTGTGACTACATAGAAGTCTTCTTTGATTTCAGCGGTAGGAATAATCCATTGTTAGGATGAGAAGAGTCCTTCAGAATCTTTTGGGCTCTTAGGAGTACTCTTCTGGAATAGATATCTTGTAGAGCAGGGAGTTGAGTTCTTATAGGCATCGCTTCAGCTGAGCGACTACTCTCTGCAGAGTACTACAATCTCTAACTGTGGAGTTCCCATACCAGGTGATGATGCTACCAGTTAGAACACTCTCAACCGCTGAAGTGTAGAAGGCCTTCATGATGGATGTAGAAACTTTGAATTTCCTTAGCTGACGAAGGAAGTAGAGTCGTTGTCTGGACTTCTTCAGAACATATTGAGTGTTAACAGTCCATGTTAAGTCTTCAGTAATGTGGACACCAAGGTATTTAAAAAAACTTGTGACTCTCTCTACAGGTTGCCCGCTGATCATTAGTGGGGTGTAACTGTAGTTCTGCTGCTGCCTTCTGTAATCCACTACCATTTCCTTGGTTTTATTGATATTCAGTGTCAAGCTGTTAGATTGACACCACTGTGCCACCTCATCAACCTGATCCAAGTAGAACTGTTCATTGTTGTTACTAATCAGGCCCAAGATCACTGTGTCATCTGCAAACTTGATGATGAATAGTTATTTGTTTACAACTGACTACAACCGACCCGCTCCACACAGAGCAGGTTGTTTGGCGCCATGCCCCTTTGAGGGGAAAAACATTCCCCAGAACAAGCCAGAGTGAACCGTAGACATGTACCAACCACACAGCTAAGAACCCCTCCCTGAGTTTCTTTTTGCCTACCATGTCCTCAAAAAAAAATCCTGACAGAAGAAAATTATGGCTACAAGAAGAGAAGACCGTATGACACTTCTGGTCACTGAGTGGGTTGTTGCACCACCTCTAGGGCTAGGCTAGGAGACTGAAGGGACATGTTTTTTATTAATTGAATTAAGCTTTTGTAGGTATCTTTCACGGTCAACGACCGCAAAGTGGTTATGTATTGAGTGGTCATATTGATTTGTGGTATTTTTGTTATTATTTACTCCCAAAAATTTCTGTACGAATTAAGTTTATTGACCCCTAATTTTATGCTAAGGAGTTAATGAGAGGGTTGTTTGTTTTCCCCCCGAAAGGGGCGGGAACGTTTGTCACGAGTCAAGTTCCCGGATGTGCCGGTCTAACGTATGCGGGAGAAGTGCAGCAGAGCAAGTGTCACGTGATCACTAGTGGGTCACAACGTTGTCCCATGCAGCCTAATGTTTATTTTGTGCAGCCAGAGTAGCCTACTTGGGATTTTATGCGCGGCTACTTCTGTTCTTGGTAGCATTGATGAGACAGTCAATGCTTTTTTCCCTACACGGTATTATATGGAGAGAAAACATTAGCCTTTGAGTATTTTAATAAGTATAGCCTACCTCCTGGGAATGTATGAGTCTTCAGTGGGTGATTTCGAGTGTTTTTCCCCCATAAGTAGGCCTAATTTAAATACTCGATAATGTCAATTTGCACATCGTTAAAACAACAATCACGATATTATCGCAGACGATATATATCGCCCACCCCTAAAGGCCAGTGTGACCAATACTGCTTTGCTGGACAAATGACCCTTCTCAGATGGCGCCACCACTGCCCATAAGGTCCTCTCACCCCCGCATGCCCCCAGTGGACCCCCCTGAGTGACTGCGTGCTGGGTCTCTGTGCCAGGGGTATAGTGCCCGCTGGCCCTGGCACCAGTGGGGATAAAACTTCCCTGCTGCTCGGCTGATGACGGTTGGCACCTCGTGCCAAGCTGCTCCTGCATTCTGAGTGGGTGTGTGGGTGGTGCCAGCCAGGTGCCAGGAATGGGAAGGTGGGCACAGTGCCCAGAGAGGCAGAGAAGTCAGAGAAGTCTTTTTCTTTCTTTTCTTCTTTTCTTTTTTCTTTCTATTTATCTCCTCCTCATTCCCTTCTTCCAGAGAAGTCTTGGGAGCGAAACCAAAAACAACACCTATGATTGACTCTCTTTCTATTTCTCTCTCCTCTGCTCTCGCTTCCTCTTCCTTCTTACACCTCTGTCTCTTCTGGTTCGTCCATCTCTCTCTCATCTTTTGACTGGAGGATGCTCATCAAATGCATCAAAGGGCCAAGGAAGGGAAGAAAAAGTATGAAAGACTTAAAGGGAAGAAGGGCAAAAGAGTAGGGAGAGAAAAAGAGAGAGAGAGAGAGAAATGGGGGCACCCATGACTGAGGGGTTATAGAAAAGACTGAGATCCATCAAAACTCAACAAATGAAGACACTTTGTCAGATGATGGTTAATGTGTTTATGTTAATGTGTTTATTTGTAGTGTGTGTGTGTGTTAAAAAAAGAAGAAGAGTATCTGAAACTACAACATTTCTCATTTCTCACACACACACACACACACAAAAACACACACACACACACACACAATAACACACAATACACACAATACACAAATAAACAATAATAACACAAAACACACACACAAACACACACACAAACACACACACACACACAACACACACACACACACACACACACAAACACAAACACGTGCTGCAGGTGTAAGGCAAAAGAAAAACCAACGGTGTGTGTGTGTGTGTTTTGCAGTGCAAATCTGCTAAATTAATCCATATAAATGTAAAATAAGTCTTAAAGGAAGAATGGATGATTATATGGAATATAAGGGATGAATATATGTTTTAGACCATAGACTGTATTCTATATATACAGTCTATGTTTTAGACACATCCAAACCTGGGGGTTGGAACTCATTGAAGTAGGACAACAAGTGCCAGTATCACATGCCAGCATTAATATTGCTTTTACATCAGCTGAACAGAAGCAGTCGAAGGGTACTATAGGGGAGAAAAACATGATTGTAGTAAGGTCACATGATAAATAAATGCATAAACTATTTGTAAAGAGTTTGTTAACTAGATGTACAGCATAGCGGTACAAAATATGACCGCCGCTCAGGCCTGTACATCCGTTCCGCGAAAATAAATCACACTTCAATTTGTCTCCATCTTTACCCATGCCCCACTCTTGAAACTTTTTTGTGTATGCTTGTTTGGCATGCCTGAGTGTGGTAGTGCGCGGCTGCACAGAAAAGTAGCCTACTGGTGCTGAAAAGGTGAATAGATTGTAGAATAGCCAAAGAAGATGTAGCATTGTTATAAAACATTTAAAATCTCTAAACAATCACAAGTAGGGCAGTTCATCACAGTTCATTCATTGCAACTGTGGATTGATGAAAGGTCACTTACACCTGTAGGCTACATTGTATTTGGGAAAAGCAAAAGGTATCAGCATAATGTTATATTTTTATTTATTTATTTATTTATGTATTTATTTATTTATTTATTAATAAACAAAAACATCTCTGTCAGTTCCATGCCGTTTTCAACAGCTATCAAAAACAAAGGTCATTTTTGGATGGATTTCTTGTGAATGTTTCTTCTTCTACATAAGATTTTAGTCATCTTTAGTTCATGTGATACTTTATTGTCAATGCACAAATTAAGTAACGTTATTGATAATGCACAAATTAAGTAACAGTAGTCTGAAACGAAATGCTGTTTTACATCTAACCAGTGGTGCAAATAACTGACATGTCCAAATGGGCCTTGATGAAATGCGTCGCTAGACTGTTCATACACATTTTAACGGGCCAAAGTTGAAGAGCTGTTGTCCGTTATTGTTTGTGCAAATATAGGCTGATTCATGTTCCCTTGCATTGTGTAACTGAGGTCCATGGCTAGTCTGGCTTTCACCAGACCAAACTCAATCTTTTAAGAAATCAAAAAATAAATAGCGGGCAGATCAGGCCTAGTCCATAGGCACCCGATGTTAATTGTCCGATTGAGATATCCACGCCCTGGCTATTCTAAATGCAAAAATGAATCAGGGAGTTATGGCAAAACTGTAGCTAACACACTAGATCCTAATAGAAAGCTGTTAGCTTCCCTAAGATACAGGTAGGCTTATAAGGTAGGCCTATTTACAACCAGGGGTGAAAGTAAGCCGGTACTGGCCGGTACGGAGTACCACTAAAATATTTGGAGAGGGTACGCCGTACCGGAAAGAAAAACTATACTGTCTCTGAAAAATATAGCACTTTCAGCATGACAACACAACTGCTAACGTCAAATTATCAGAAGCAACACGTTTCCCCAAAATATATTTCATATACATAGTTCTGAACTGTATCTGAATTGTGTCTAAACCCCCCTCGCAGCTGGACAGACAACGAGCAAGCTATAGCGCGCCAAGACAGTAGCCTACAGTAATTGCGCAACGCAGCACTGGTATCCAAAGTGTTTTAGCAGACGGACGTTTCTTGAAAGTCTCCCAAATAAAAAAAAAACATACAGGCTAAAGAAAAATATGTTGATGTTTCAATAGCCTATTCTGGTTTTATGTGCAGTGTGTCGCTGAAGAGACAAGAGACAGACAGTGCGTGTAACGGCTTAGCCAGATCTTGCGCAGCAATAATGAAAGTGTTTTAGAGGACAGAAGTATGTTGCAGTCTCTCTCAAATAAAAGGCATGACCTCAAAGAAACGTGTTTCATGATATACAGTAGCCTATATAAAAAAAAATTGATTGGAAGTGGGAGCGAGCAGACTAACTAGGGTTAAATAAATAAATAAATGTTAAAAATTAAAGTGTTTGCAATTTTATTCAAAATCAAAAACAGATGCAGGTGGGTTAAAGAGTGATACTAGAGTGATAAGAAGTCCTAGTGAATGCTTGATAAGTAGACTATAATACAGTAAATAAACAAATAAATACATAATAAATAATTAGGCTAAGTCAAATTTTCAGCTCTAAGCGCGATTATAACTCTATATCATAGTACCACCAAAAATAAAACTACTTTCAACAACTGTTTACAACATAAATTGTCAATAGGCTATGCTGGCTTAATAAAAATAAAATCTCCTTTGAAACCAATGGCTTACTCCTACAGTATCAAGCGGACTTAAACTGCCATATCGCGGGTTTAAAAGTTGTAATAAAATTCCCACAGCTCCATGAGTCAAGGAAAGCGCGAATGAAGTAGCCACTTCTAAATGGGACCCACTACACAGTATCTTAAGGTGTGTTGCTAAGCAGCCATAATGAAATGAAGGTGTCATTGTTTGATACTTCACACACGTGCTTTTAATTTCACAGACTACAACTACCAAGCTGGAATCAAAAGCACATCGATTCCCCTCTCACACCCTGCACGACTTAAAACAAATAAACAGGCGCCTCAGTTTCACTCATGTATAGGCAAAATTGTATCAGACCGGTGTAACGTTGGTAAATCTTCCATTGCACAGAATGATTTTTTTGTAGCACGTGCAACAAATGACAGTCGAAAGATACAATTATGCTGCTATCAATTTGCTTGGTATAACCAGCATTTATAGTTTTCTACAAATGCAATCAATCAAATTGGCCTCCATCACTCAACCAACGCTAATGGTAACATTATTGTACCTAGGTCCTTATTGATAGCCTATTATAAGATTAACGTACCTGCAGTAAAAACCAAGCATGTCTGATAAACATCCTCAGATTTATTTCGGCTTCAAGAAGAAATGGGAATTACATTTCATGTGAACATCGTCCTATCCTTATTAGACTTCTAGGTAAACTACAGTCCTTGTAGGAAGCGTCTATTGTTTTTCCAACCCACTTTTAACTTCTAACAAAATGGAGTGGCCCCCGGGGACGAAACGAAAATTTATTTTTCCGTAAAAGTCTAGTGGGGCTACATACCCACCAAATTTCTTGTACACCTCGGTGTCCCGGGCATCGTTGGCCAAAAATTCAGGAAGTAGAAGACGAAAAAAAAAAAAAATCATGACATCATTATATGATCACAGCTTCGGGCTAGCTTCACTAGCTAGCCGGTCATAATAATGAACAAGCTATATGTCTGTGGTTGTGCTTAGGTATTTTTGTTTTTATTGGGTGTCTGAATGGCAATATCGGTTTACCTGTCATGCAGTCCAGACACTTATTTGTCACCGTATGTACCGCACCTGTTTAATCAATAGTCTGAAATAGGAAATAATGACAAACTAACAGCCCTGCACACAGATCAATGCTATAAACTCCAGCCAATATCCACTATGGCACTTGATTAAAAAAAAAAAAAATAAACCAAGGGCGTTGGATCATGCTCGTTAGCTTTCATTAGCCGAAGAGTGAGATAAATGATTCATGCTCTGGAGTGAGATCAGTTAGACTACCCATTCAGCCCCATGTAGCAGTGGCCATAGACGGAGCCACTGATCCATGACCGGGAGGATTACTTGACTAGGGCTGAGGACAAAAACAATGGCGAAACACAAACTGAGTGCGAGCGGCTGATAAATAGCTGGTGTCGGGGGCTCGCAGACACGTTCGACGTGAATGTTTTCCGAGGCGTGAAATATTCATGAACAAATGGA
>NC_063203.1:10022413-10034913 GCF_017589495.1 Alosa alosa | reverse complement strand
CCCTTTTGTAAAACAGTTAGCACAGGTGTCATTCAAAAGCCCCAAACTCTATTGGTTTTCCCATGCTAAACAAAAGGAAAACATCTTTTCACAGGTGGTATAGATTCCTTGCATAAGTCTGAATCTCTGATACACCTGTGTGAAACTCCTTTGCACAATGTCTGTTTTGTGTTGCTATTTGCTAGTATGGCTCTAATGCACATTTAGACAAAGTACTGTATTGCCTATTTGGTGGAGAAAACAGTACAAAAAGTGTTTTGCTGTAAGTTTATTTCGATGAAAGTTGTAGTTCAATGAAATTTACAGTATCTTGCTAGGTGTTTGCTGTATGTCTTACATGTCAATGACAGTTACATCTTGGGAGGAATTAATGAATTATTTTTTTATTCAGTACATTTTTTCTTTTCACAGTTTTTTTCTGATACCAGAAAAATGAGAAAGTAATGGAACAGACATAGCAAAAATGCTCATTTTGAGAACTAGATTTTGCATTTTGTTGTCAAGTGTGTAATGATTGATTAAAGAGTGTTTTTGAATTGGTAACAAGTTGTAGTGTTTGAAGGCAAGATTTGCTTTTGCTGCATGTTTTAAGTGTTTTGAGAGAGTAACAGCCTTTTGCAAGCAAAATGTGTCATTTTGTCCAGAGTGCTTTTGTTCTGACACGGGTGTTAACTGTTTTGAGAATGTGATGTCAGAGTTGACACAGGTATCAAAACGATCGAGAAAAACTGTAATGCAGTGTTAGTGACCGCTTACTTGGAGTCTGTGATGTCTGCAGCCTCATTTGAAATGACATCTGCTAAATTAGTAAATGTATATGAAACTCTAAATAGAGTCAAAGAACATGTAACAGGAATTATAGAGCTCACAGATCTGACACATTTAGAGTTGCAGAAATACAGCCATAGCTTATATATACAGTAATATGCTACAGGACGCACAGGTGATGATGGAGTTCTGTGTGTTTTGTCATAACGAACTGAGTAAAGAAGGTCCAGAGGTGCGTTCAAATTCGCAAACCTAGGCGAACGTTTGCAAACAGGTTTCTGTTTGCCTTGAGTTTTTAAACGAACGTTTGTGAACACTCGCAAACGGTCTGAGGAGGTAGCTCTCCACGAACGTACAGTGGGGCTGGACGTGAGCTGGACGCAGTGTTATACCATTACAATGGAATGTTCACACCAAATCGTTCAAATGTAACTGTTCAGAGAAAACATGTTCACCACGAACACTCGCCACTGTTTGCCAAATTTGAATGCGCCTCATCTCTGACCGCTGACCTCTCCATGTATCTCTCTCTATAGACCCTTTCAACTGCACAAACGGACATGGGTGTTCCTAAGGCATTGGTTTTGAGCGTCTCAACTGGAAACCCTCTAGGAACAGATTGAAAGGGTCTATGTGGAATGAAGCACCATCTCTGCAATGCAATACAATCACACTCGGTCCAGTCTATTCCTAGTGAACAATCCTCCTGCCTTTTTATGTGTTTATTGGACAGTTTCCCATACATACATTCAGCCTTGTCCTATAGAGAATGTTTTTTTTCCAGTGTAGTCTATGCAAACTGGTACTCTAATCACTAATAAACTGACTATGATAGGATTGTTTTTTTCAGCACTATGGTGACCATTAAGTGGTTTTATGTCCCTCTGTTTTGGCAGCGACATGGACCAAAAATGCTGCCATTTTCTTTTTCAAAACCCTGAACCCTTCCAAGAGGACCCATTCCTCTTTCGACACACACACACACACACACACACACACACACACACACACACACACACACACACACACACACACACAATTTCCTTTTAGCATGATGGATGGTGGCCATTTAATGCAATGGTGCCTACAAACCCCTCGCATTCAGCTTTCAGCATTGGCAATAGTGTTAATTTTATCACCTATTTTTAATTTAGTCTTAGTCTTAGTCTTGTGACGAAATGTCCTTTTTAGTCTTTGTCATATTTAGTCATTCAAATATCATTTTTGTTAGTCAAGTTTTAATTTCCACTAAAAGTCTTGTCATTTTAGTGTAGTTTTAGTCAAAAGAAAACTAAAGGTATCTTAGTCTTAGTCAGTTTTAGTCAACACATTTTAGTCTTTTTTTATAACAAATTATTTCTGATTACCATTTGAGTCAAATAGTGTTTCACACATCTCAATTTTCCAACAACATTGTGTGTCCACAGGGCTACTCGTCTGTTATAATTACTCATTCTGATTTTTTGTTAGTCAGTATGTTTACATGCACAGGTAAGTCGAGCTACAGTTATAGCTCAGCTGGGATTTGACCATAGACAGTAAAAGATTTGACTGGACCACTGTCATATTCGTAGACCAGTGTTTCTCAAAGTGTGGTCCGGGGATCACTGGTGGTCTGCAAGCTATCCCAAGTGGTCCACGAGCAGGCGTGGTAAAATATAATATAGATGAGTTGTTTGCAATATAACTTGTATGTAAATCCAAACAGTTCTGCAACACTGTCTATGTAAGATATGCCAATTTAAATCATACAGTATGAATCCTCTGACACAATAAGCAAAGTGCAAAGACAATAAGCAAGGTGGTTCAGTGAGTAGGCCTATTGTGTAGACTAATTATAGGCTACTGTTGAAGTAGGTCTAATCTTTTTTTTTTTTAGCTAGGGTTAGTTAAGTGGTCCTGAAACTGAAAAAAGTTTGAGAAACACTGTTGTAGGCCAAACTATTAATGTTTTACTCCTTCTCGCTAGATGGCGATATATCCAAAACACAACACATTCCCCAAACAGACTCTCCATCTTAGCCATAGCTAACCTGCTAGCTTTAACTTTCCATATTAGTTTACTTGCTAGCAAACTTTGCATCATCAGTCTAACTAGATGAATAGTTGACATTACATGCTGAACATTTTCGTATGGACATTCTGGGGGATGTTAATTTGTATGAGAGAAGCTTCAACTTTTGGGTATGTAGCATTGTGGCATAAAGCTTATAGTTAGCTTGCGAACTCTGGCAGAAATCTCCAGTGTTCTTGTTCCATGTAGTTTCGTGTTGCAGCCACAGGGTTGCAGCAGCAGCAGCACGTGACTAGCCTACAGGAAAGCTGTTAGCGTATGAACTCATTCGAATATTTTGAAAACATAACAGCTAGATATTCTGTCTTCTCATTTTGTAGACGAACATGAAGGGAGATTTTATCTTAGTTTTTATTTCATGCAAAACATTTTAGTCTCGTCTTTTTTCGTCAACAATAATGCATCTTAAGATAGTCTTAGTCAGTGTTTCAGGACATTACTGCCGTCTCGTCATCGTCTTGTCTTAGTCATGAAAAAAAAGGTCGTTGACGAACATATTTCCTCTCGTCTCGTCTGACGAAATTAACACTAATTGGCAAGCATGGCAGTAGTGGTATCTCCCCCTCCGGAATGGGAGGACCAACAACAACACATCCTGTGTGAAAGCTTTCAAATCCAAACGCCAGAGGAAGGAAAGACAGATGTAAATCCTTGATGGGTCATACTCAGACAGTCAGACACTCATGCATCTCATCACAGAGATTCTCATTGCTACACCAGTACACACACAACCACACACACACACACACACACACACACACACACACACTCACAGACACACACACACACTCACAGACACACACACACACACACACTCACACGCACACACACACACAGACACACATAATCACACACACACACACACACACACACACACACACACTCACAGAAAACAGACATATCAAGGGCAGACCGTGTTTCAGAGTCATTTGGTAACTGTGTCATAATCACACATTTATGAGTTCAACCTCTGTGTGTTTGTGTGTGTGTGTGTGTGTGGCTATGCTATGGGAGGATGAGTAGTGCATGGTGGAACATGTACACATCCAAAAGAGTATCAGCAAAAACATGTGTGAAACACTACCTCTCTGTGAAGAGCCTCATCATGGAGAAAAGGTTGCTCAGCATATTGTCTCCTCTTCCTTTTTTTGCTCTCAGAAAGGATATTTCTTTCTGCAAAGACAAAATGAAATAGGTTAGAAAACAATGACACAGCTAGGGTTGCCAACTTTCTGATATGAAAGCACACGGCTGTCGCTTCGTTAGTAGATGGGGGGTATTGATATAGGCTATGTGTGTGTGTGTGTGTGTGTGTGAGTATTGCAAGATATATATCAAAAAATGTTTGACTAAATAATAATAATGCATCAACATTGTGGGCATGTTTACCGTACTAAATTTTGTCAAATGAACTCACTAAAATGAATGCACTAAAATGAGCGCATAATATGCTACATTCTATGCACAATCTAATAAAATGAGATCATAATTGAGTAAAACGAGTGCACAATTTGGTCAAATGAGCGCACATTCTCACGGTATATTAAAAACAATTTTTGCAATGACCCCTCCAGGACTCCGTATTGCATTAGCGTAGCCTTCTAGCCTACTCATTTTCTATCCGAGGCAAAACAAAAATAATTTCGATGCAAAGACACTTAATAAAGAAATAACTATTTGTAGTTTATATTCTACTCAAACCAAACAACTCTGAAATGTATAAAACTGAACTGGCACATACCAAAGAAAAAAAATATCTTGTGAATATCACAAACAGCTTCAGAAGCACATCTCTGAATTTGGTGAAGCCTTATTATCTCTGGCTTTTTTCTGTCTCAGCAGCAAATAGGCTAGCATAGTTGTTTATCAGGCACAGATGCACTGCAAAACTCTGAGCAAAACATGTCATCTCAGGCTAATTTCAGTGTAATATAGGCCTACGTGACTCACAGTGGCTCAAATGAAAAGTGCATTCTCTGTTGGGATAGTGATGACAGACAAACCGAGAGGGATACATGTCAACAGCAAAGTTTCCCTTTATCTCATACGAATCGTGCATTCTTCGTTCATAGTCTAGCTTATTATACTGATCTGTCAATAATACGGAACAAATTGCGTTCCATATCAGTTCAATAAGGAACACTCTTTTTCCTTTCAAATACAGGACGATTCCGTATTTTACGGAACGGTTGGCAACCCTAGATACAGCCTTGTTCTCAATGTGTGTGAGTGAGTGTGTGTGTGGTGTCAAGAGACAGAGAGAGAGAGAGAGAGTGAAAGAGAGAGAACAAAATGATATAGATCTGTTCCACTCACTCACTCACTCACTCAAAGAGCACTTTGGCTCAAAGGCACCTAATAACTTTACTGAAGTCTATTGAAGTTACCACTCTGAACCGATCAATATCCTTACATCCAGACATGTTATGACCATTACAACCTCTATTACACAGGTAGTACCGCACGCCTCAATACTCAACCCCCTCATCTTTTACAATGGACCTACTCCTTCAAACGAGACATGATTGAAAACGTTTTTTTGTCAATCCCAGCAATCAAAAAACAATGGCTGTTCTTAATGGTCCTATAGTGGTAAAGAACCACATAAAGAATGGAATTAGAATGAACCTCTGACTGACTAATTGCCTGTTCAGTTGGCCATGAATCAGATATAAACTCATGAATCCTAGCCACACACACACACACAGGTCCTCGTCCTTTTCCCTTACCAGCACACCTTGCTCATCAGATCTCAGGGTCACCCCTTCACCTAGCAACCACTGCCTGATTGACAGCTCTGAATTCGGCCTCCATCTGTTTACCATGCTAGGATCACTACTCTCCATCCAGCACCATAGGAAACCTCATCAATCCAGACTGACTCTTACAGTAAGTGCACATTTATAATTCATCAGATTTTACAATGCCTTAACAAAGATCTTTAAGATCAAAACGTTGTGGAATAAAGTTTATCGGGGGCATCTAACAGTATGCATATCTTTTTGGATGTGCATACAGTACCCTGCACTTTGCTTTTGTTTCTCCCGTTTGTAATTCACACATACGATTCTCTCCCCTGCTATATAATATCACTATGATATGATTGTCATCCTGACCTGCCACTGTATCAGAGGAGCCTAGGTGTTATCTGTTCACCCCCTCACAGAAGTGGCACGGTGACACTGACTATTGGGCATGAGACTGCCTCTTCCTCCCCTGACTATAGCATGCCAACCTACACCAAGGCTTTCATTGGATATATTAGCCTCTACTTTCTTGATCTTAGTGTCTGTTTTTTGATGTCCTATATTTTGTTTGTTGTGTCTAGTATTTGTTTGGATTTGTATCATTCATTTTCTATTGTTGTTTACCTTTTTACCTATTGTCAACACATCTCCCTGGATCACAAATGAAAGGAAAGCCATTAAACTTCTGGTTCATTACCAACATTTGAAAGAATTAACTATTTTTCAAACCTTATTTCCACCAATCAAAACAATTCTAGTTTCCTGTTCAATGCCATTGATCGCCTCCTGAATCCCACTCCTGCCACTATATTAGCATCCTCTGCTAATGATTTTGAGAAGATTTTTTCATTGTTTATTGATAAGATTGCTTAATGCATATGTCAAATATCCCCTTTCCAATGTCTCTTGCTAATGTCCCATGTCCCTCTTCTTGCCCTAATAACCTGAGCCATTTCAGACCCATCTGTATGCAGCAATGAATCCTTCCTCTAGTCCTTTAGACATTTTACCAGCCGCTCTTCTCAAAAATATTTTTAGTGCTTTAGGCTCTAGTCTGTTCTCAATCTTAAATAGTCCAGTATTCCAAATATTTGAGAGATATTTGTGGGCCTGGAAAGTCGTTGCTCTGTTGTTCTTGGGTCCAGATTATTGTGCCTGAATTGCCTTACACTGTATTTGTGTGTGTGTGTGTGTGTCTAGAAACAGCCATGAACGGATGTGTGTAGGTGTGTATATATGCTTGAGTGGTCTGTGTACTGTAGGTGTGTGTGCTCATGTGAGTGAGTGTGTGAGTAAATCCGAGCATGTGTGTGGAAGATCGGCAGAAGGTGTGTGTGTATATGTGTGTATGTGTGTGGGTGTGTGTGTGTGTGTGTATGTGTGTGTGTGTGTGTGTGTGTGTGTGTGTGTGTGTATGTGTGTGTGTGTGTATATGATCCTTTAAATGAGGACAGCAGCAGATGGTATTGTGCCTCTCTGTCTCTCTCGGCACAGTGGTTCCCCCATGAGTCAGATGACAGGTGCTGTGCTGCGTCTTCAGCACTTTGCTGTCAGGAATTAACTACTCCTGTCTCTCTCTGCCTTTCCCTCTCTCCACTCTCTCTCTCTCCTTCTCTCCTCTCTCTCTCCCTCACACACACACACATGAGAGAGAGAGAGAGAGAGAGAGAGAGACAGAATATGCATGAGCATACATATACAAAGCCACCCTTAATACCAGTTCAGAAGCCCACGCACACTCACTAACATATCAACACTACAGCAATACCTACAACACAATTAAACTAAATGCACTGTAAAGTTGTCTTGAGTTAATAGAGATATCACACAGCACCATGCACCACAACGTGATCCAGTATGCACACCATTAAGGCAGCATGGCCCTGGCTTCTGTCTTTGAAGTATAGAACAGAGAAGAGCAACTTGTGTGGGGGCCCATTATGATCCGTGTTAAAGTTTCACAGAGTGAGGCCACAGTGTGTGTGTGTGTGTGTGTGTGTGTGTCTGTCTGTCTGTCTGTCTGTATTTTCCTGTGTGTGTGTGTGTGTGTGTGTGTGTGTGTGTGTGTGTGTGTGTTTAATCAAATATGCTAGACCAACTTCCAACAGCATTCCTAACTAATGCACATTGACCTTTTGAACAGGTCTTTTGATCATTAGTGGGAGAAAGCAGCAGAATTCAAAGCAACCTTAAGAAGACACATTGAGAGCCTTTGTTTATGTGTGTGTGTGTGTGTGTGTGTGTGTGTGTGTGTGTGTGAGCAAAAAGTGTGTGTCCAGGCTTCATTGAGTCACTCCTTCCATTCTGTTCACACACTCAGTGGATCCGGACGGGGTATAGAATGGCTCACCAGCACAACCTGTGGTGCATTATGGGTAATTAGGGAGAATGTGTGCAAAGTACACAAAAACACACGCACACACACACACACACACACAGACAGAGTCTAAGTGGTTGGTGTATGAGCATATCAGCAGACCATTTTTGTCTGAGTCAGAGCTTGTCTCACCCACACCCTCTAGAAATGTGTGTCCAATCAAGTGTGTGTGTGTGTGTGTGTGTGTGTGTGTGTGTGTGTGTGTGTGTGTGTGTGTGTGTGTGTGTATATAAGTGGTGTGACTTGTGCCCCGTTGTATCCTCTAGCACTGGTCATGAGTGGCCCACTGAAGTGGTTTTATCTGGGTTTCTGCTCTGCCTGTCCGCTACGGAGACAAAGGCACCCCAGGACACTGTTTCACCATCCATCCATCATCCAGACTCCCCTTTGACCATCAGCACTCTCTGTCCATGCTCCTGCTAGTGTTCTAGTGATCTGTACAGGTTGAATGTCTGCAGAATGCAAAGTGTTTTGATAGAACTGAGAGACAGATACTAAGAGCACTGCAGTTTCGTAAAATCCTTTTTGTTTAAAGCTTTTACTGCCATTGCCTGTGTTAAATACAACACAATGGCAGTAAAAGCTTTAAACAAAAATGGTATAATACTGTGTGTAGAGTATTATATGCTGATATGTGTATTGTATTATGGCCATGCTATGCAGGGCTGTCATTGAAAGATGAATGAATTGTGGAATCACAATGGCCTTGTTTCAGCTGGAGAAAGAGGCAGAGGTAGGGATAGGGAGAAACATATCCAGAGGGGAAAAGAAGGAGAGAATTAGGTAGAGGGAAAGACAAAAAAAGAGAGAGAGGGTGGAAGATAAATAAAACAGAAAAACAAGAGGGAGAAGGGGAGATAAGGATTGTGTTTAGCTACAATTATCCCTTATCCTTGTCATGTTTTACTTTCAACAAACGAAACGGATATGACTAATACAGTTGCATTACTAACTTTTGTCTAATTCATGGAGAAACAGTTGTTAATATGGCATTTGTGTTGGCTAGTAAGCATTCTATTGATGCTATGTGGCTGAATCTCTGAGTAAGTAAATTACCGTAATTTATTAAGTTCAGCAATTTATCAACCGATAAGTTATTTTCTAAGTTATGTATTTTATGTTGTTAGCGTTGAATCACAGTGAACAACAAACTATGTTTCATTAGTTGTCTCTCTGGAGTTGGATTCATATCTATGAGCAAGACATTAAACTAGCTGTGTGAGTGTGTTTGTGTGTGTACGCGTGCATTTTATGCCTAATGGCTATAATAGATTACATGTGGGCTGAAAGAGAAACAAGACATATTTGGGAGGATTCTTATTTTTTTAACAGTCTATTTCCTGGTAATAGGGACTGACTGACAACCTATCATCATTAGTCATAACCAATTCCCAGCCAATCATGACCTGCCAGGATCAGGCACAACCAGTCTGCAGCCAATCAAAAATAATTATATCTGCTCACAATCCATGAGAACACCAGAAAATGTCTGTCCCTGTATTGTGAAAGCAGTTGATGACAGCTACTTCTTCTCATTTAGGCATTATTCACACTTGATTTGTTTTGCTAGACTGGGGGGTATTCCAAGTACGTGGTTTAGTGACAAACCTGGGTAAGTTAACTCAGAGTAAGGGGTAAACCTCCTAATAGAAGAAATGTATGGCTTCATTCTCCTTACAAAACAATACCATAGGTCTCTTGTTGTAGGAGGTTTACCACTTACTCCACTTGAGTTAACTAACCCAGGTTTGTCACTAAACCACGTACTTGGAATACCCCCTGAACTCCACTCCCGGTGTGTTAACTCCTATTGCCTCTGTTGGTTTGTTTCCTTGTTGCAATACTTTTTTGAACCATGGTCTGTTTATGTCAACTATGTAACATCATGTCCTAACTACATGCGAGTGTCTGACGTCTGGCATGTAGTTAGAACACAGTTTAAGCAACATGCAAATTGTATTTACCAGCGTCTCTAGGCAACATCTTTTTGTTTATTTGGTAATTTGTAAGATTTTGCATTTTAGAAAAGTGCATGTTATGTAATAAAGACATTTTACATTTAACAGTGATGTCAGAAAATGTGGATCCGTAACTGGTCACAGACAGAGGTTGCTCCTTGATTTAGATTGGAAAGCTTTCAGACAAAATATATACCACAATGGCCGTAGACACAAGAACAATAACTATAACCTAACACACAAAAATCTAATAGGAAGTAACTTCATTTTGTTTTTCAGACACAACCTATCAAAATGCCACACATATTCACCACTTATTCACTCTCAGTCCTCAATGTACAAATACTGCACTATTACTTTACTGAACACCATCCGATCATTGCCTTAGTGTAGGGCTATGAATAGATATACTAGCTAGCTATAGACCCTTTCAATCTGATTTCTGGTTGAAATGTCCAGAACCAATGAAAATGTATCAGACTTTAGCAAAGTCCTTTTAGGCAAGTCCCTCCACTTGGCGGCCATATTGTAACACTTTTTTGGCACTTATCGGGCATCTAATTCGGCAGAAATGTGCATGCGCAAGGCTTCATGACACCAACCTTGCTCCAGCGGTGAAATCACAACACATGATTGGCACAATGCATTCACATGTTGACTTTTTTGCTGCGGAAGAGGCGGGATACACGACCCCCACACACAAACACACACAACACACACACACACACACACAGTAATACATTTTCTTTGGACATTTCCAAAATGGCCAGCAGCGGCACTGCGTCTGTCTGGAGATTTGAGGCATTTGCATTTTGAGTGAGCAATTCTGGGTTTTGTGTGTAGAGTTTTGAAAAATAGACAGTTTTGAAAATGTGTGTAAACAGTTGTAAAAACTGTAAAAACTCGTCTTATTAATTGCCAGAGATAAAAAAGTAAAAATGTAAACTCTCTTTTTCTTTCTCTCTATCTCTGTGTGTCTGTGTGTGTGTAAAAGAGAGAGGATGAGAGAAAGATAGAGATGGTATGAATGACATTTAGAGAGGGAGAGAGAGAAAAGTGTGTGTGTGTGTGTGTGTGTGTGCGCGTTTGTGACAGAAGGAGAAAGTCTGTTCATGCATGTGTTTGTGCAACAGCCACCATCTTGAGTCTTGAGGCTCTTGACCTTTCATGCTTGCATTTCCTTACTGAGAACGTCTTTGACCTTACCATCACAAAAAACACACACACACAAACACACACACACACACACACACACACACACACTATGATGAACACATCAGCAAACTAGAGTGTCACAGATTTTGTCATCATCTTCCATCAGCACTCACATAATTGAGCCATGATTATTTGTGATCTCATTACGACACACTCACGTTCTCATTACGAAGCATTACAACACACATTGAGACATCTGTTGTATAACTCCACACATCATCACCAACACCACCCACAATGAAACACATCTCCTTACCTTACCAACAGAAGTTATATACAGTAGGCCTACACATACACAATCATAATATCCATTTGAAGTGTATTTATTCCAATTCTACAAACATCAACTCTGTCACAGCTTATACCAACTTAATGACACACAAATCACCTCAAGGATTTAGACACGTATCAATACACTGCTTCTATGAGTTCAACAAGCTGATGATTAGTTCTCCTTATGCTTCTTATGTACTCTCTAAAAAAACAACCATAATTATCCACAACTCATTGTGTCCAAACATCTCAAAAGAGCCAGGCTATACTCACACATTTGGCAGGTCAAAGGGTTTGCTGGCAGTCACCTCCTTCATCCCCACCTCCCCAGGCTACTTCTGCTGTACTCTAAGCAGAGTTATTCTAGGAAATCCGTTTTTTTCCAACAAAGATTAAATTTACTTCCTTGTTGTGATCAAATGCAGTAATCTATTTATAATATTTGTTTGAAAAACCCTCCAGTTTGCTTCCCTTAAACACTCCACCACCTGCCAAGCCCTTATAAACATCTGTCAAGCATATTCATCCACACATCAGTGGTCGACAATAAACTGCCATTCAAGCTTGTTTTTCCACTCAGGAAAAGACAGTGTGTTCACGCTTAGACAAATGTGCTGCTGCTGCGTTTGTGTACCAGGGCAGGTTTGCGCAGATGCAGATTTGCATATAACTTTGGATATGTGACTAAGAGGAAAGAAAGACAAGACAAGGGGACTTGCTGTAAGTGTGTGTGTGTGTGTGTGTGTGTGTGTGTGTGTGTGTTGAGCACTGAGCTGTTATGTTGAGCACTGAGCTGTTCCTCCATCAATATCTGGCCCAGCTTCTCTGAAAGGAAATGAAAGCGCTGAGAGGCCATTGCAGTGGATCCAGGTGTAGACATCAGCATCATGCTGCTTTGACTGAGGGTCACCGGAGTTTCTCCTAACGATCCGTTTTCACAGTCAATCAGGCCAATTCTGCTCCAATTCAGGGGAACAACACTTAGCACTAAAGGTTCAGCAGCAAAGAGCCCTCTTTTTTTCAACAAAGGAAATGAAGCGGCTAGGACAAAGAGAGAGAGAGAAAGAGAGAGAGAGAGAAAGACTTTC
>NC_063203.1:10004913-10012413 GCF_017589495.1 Alosa alosa | reverse complement strand
AGATATAGCTGGTTTTAATCCCTCACCTCCACAACATAAGCATTTCCATTGTTGTACAGGGGGAAGAAGTTTGCTATTTATTTTAGAGTAAATATATATATATATATATATATATATATATATATATATATATATATATATATATATATATATATATATATATATATAAATATATCATCGACTCTAGAGGGAGCTCCACAGTCGCCAAAAAATTCTTAAACCTGCATAGTGTACCTTTAAGTATTTTTTCATTAGCTCTTGGATCTTTCTGGAAAACTCTGGAAACACAAATCCTAATTAGAAGCCCCATCTATAATACATTACAGCACACTCATTAGTTAATTATCCACCATGGATTCATAAAGAGCAGATCAAACAGTGCTCAGTCACGTTGCGGCTCTGAGACCATATATATTAATATTGACTGCAAATAGAAAACCTCTGAACGCACTCTTGTCAACTTGTCTGCTGAAATATGAGCTATTAGCAGCTCCTGAGACCCTTGGAAAGACTACAGAGCAGATAGATGTGGTTTGTGTTACAGCCGTGGTCAGACATACTGTATTGGGGAGTGTAGTGCAGTCATCTCTCACACACACACACACACACTCACATACACAAACGCATGCTGCGCTGTACTGGGGAGTGTGTTGCAGTTGTGACTGGAGTGAAGTGTGAAGTGTGTGTGTGTGTGTGTGTGTGTGTGTGTGTGTGTGTGTGTGTGTGTGTGTGTGTGTGTGTGTGTGAGAGAGAGAGAGAGAGAGAGAGAGAGAGAGAGAGAGAGAGAGAGAGTTGTGCGGAAGTACTGTACGAGCAGGAGAGCAAAATCCCCTCAGCATCCCTCCAAGGATCAGTGAGGAGATGCAGAAATGGAAACTGAAGAACAGGGTCGGTGAAAGGAAAGAAAGAGAGAGAGAGAGAGAGAGAGAGAGAGGGTGAGAGAGAGAGGAGAGAGAGAGAGAGAGAGAGAGAGAGAGGAGAGAGAGAGGAGAGACTGCTTCCCCGGAGGAATTAAATAAAAAAGACAGTTAGCCTCTATCTCCATCTGCTGCTGTTTTTCTCTTTTCTTTTCATCCCTCCATCTTTTACTCTACTTCACACACACACACACACACACACACACACACACACACACACACACACACACACACACACACACACACACACACACACACAGACAGCCTGGATTGCGGGCAGATTGGTCCTGTCTCCTTTATAATCAGCACCTCTTCATTTCCTCTTAACTTGTTTGCCTCACGTCTATCAGCCTCTTTGTCTCCGCTCCCCCGCACTCTGAGCTGCGAGAGGGGCAGATAAATCACATAACATTACTCACCGCCGCGGAAAAGAGGAAAAGAGGAAAAGAGTAGAAACGAAGAGAGAGGGAGAGAGAGGGAGAGAGGAAAATGGATAAAAGTGTGTTGGACTTGTCACCAAGCGCCACACATTTATGTAGATATCTTCATAGAAATGGAAAGGGGGAATGGACTGCATTTACCTAAAAGGACTGCAATATATAATTATTAAATTTCCTTTTCAAATTCTATAATAATACATAATTATTATAAATTGCTAGCCTGGGTGAACCCAGACTAATCTGTACTGTAGGTCAGTCTGGAAAGGATCCCATTGATGCCTCTTTCTATATTTTAATTATAAATCATAATTATAATTATAAAATATTGTAAGATAATATATAGAAGTATGTCCCTGGTCTGGGGGCTTGTCTCTTATGTTACATTTTACATTACATTACATTACATTTGGCTGACGCATTTTTAACCAAAGCGACTAACAACATGGTAACAGTTAAGTTTTAAAGCAGTTCTCTCAACAATTTTAAAACGGTAGAGTACAGTAAGAATAAGTGCATCAGTGAGTGCTGTTTTTAAACAGTTGAGTGTCAGTTCAAGACGGCTGGTAAGTGCTAGCATCAGCAAGACTTGTTGTAAGTGGTGCTATGAGAGGAGATGTTCTCTAAAGAGCTGGGTCTTCAGGAGTTTTTTTGAAAATGGAGAGGGATGTCCCTGCCCTTGTAGGAACTGGCAGTGTGTTCCACCAACAAGGAACAGATGAGAAAAAGTTTGGATTGGCCTGGAGCGAACCGGGTGGTAGAGCTAGACGCGTCTTAGCCTGAGGAGCCTTGGCGTAGCGGAGAGCATATGTCTGTATGAGGGCATTCAAGTAGGTGGGAGCAGAACCGGAGACTACTTTGTAGGCAAGGGTTAGAGCCTTGAATTTGATGGCCATAATTAGCCAGTGTAGCTGGATGAGCAGTGGGGTAACATGTGCCCTTTTGGGTTGGTTGTAGACCAGGCGCGCTGCTGCATTCTGGATCATCTGAAGGGGTTTCACTGCACAGGCTGGGAGACCTGTCAGGAGGGCGTTGCAGTAGTCAAGTCGTGAGATCACTATTGCCTGAACCAGAAGGTGAGTAGCATCTTGAGTCAAGTAAGTCCTGATTTTCCGTTATGTTGTAGAGTCGGCGGCATGACCGGGCGACTGGAGGCAACATGATTTGAGAAGGTTAGTTGGTTATCGAGAACAACTCCTAGATTTCTTGCAGTCCTGGTAGGTGAAACAGACAGGGAGTCAAATTTGATGTTGATGTCGTGGTGTATGGTAGGTTTAGCTGGGAGGACCAGCAGTTAAGTCTTTAAGAGGTTCAGCTAGAGGTGGTGTGCCTTCATCCATGTCTGAGAGGCAATCCGAGATCCGTGCTAAAACCAAGGGGTCATCAGGTGGAAAGGACAGATAGAGCTGTGTGTCGTCTGCATAGCAGTGGTATAAGAAGCCATGCGAATGGATAATCTGTCCCAAAGAGGTGGTGTAGATAGCAAAGAGAAGGGGGCCCAGCACTGAGCCCTGGGGGAACCCTGTTGTGAGATAGTGAGGTGCAGATAGCTGACCAAGCAATGATACGTTAAACGAGCATCCTGTGAGGTAGAATTCAAACCAGGAGAGAGCAGAACCGGAGATTCCCATGTTAGAGAGTATAGACAGAAGGATGTGGTGATTAACCATGTCAAAGGCAGCCGATAAGTCAAGCAGAATGAGTACTGATGACCGAGCGGTAGCCCTGGATTCTTTCAAGGCTTCTGTTACAGACAGCAGAGCCGTTTCTGTAGAGTGGCCGCTTTTGAACCCAGACTGATTTGGATCCAGAAGGTTGTTCTGTGAAAGGAAGTCAGAGACCTGTTTGTAGACTGCTCGTTCAATGCCTTTGGATAGGAAATGCAGGAGTGAGACAGGGCGGTAGTTCTCGACTATGTGGCCCTGATTGATAAGGAATTTATCTGGTGAGGGTCTAAGCCAGTGACTGGACACTGCATGGACAACATAGCTTCATGGACTAACTCTATGAAGAACTGAATCTAAGAAATTGTTAGCCATGTTAGTATACCTGCAGCCACTAAACTAAGTGATTTTTGCAGCCAGAGCATGCGCAGCTAACACAGAATCAGTCAGGTCCACCCAGACACAACCCTGATTGGTTAAATCTCTGGCATTTCTTAGTTCCTTTTGGTGACTTTATCTTTGACATGAGTGTGTAGCAACTCACCTGCCAAATCAATTAGGCCAATTTGGAGGGGGGCATTGGTCTGGGCTTTATGGAGCTCAACTCTCTAGAGCAGAGGTTCCCAAACTGTGAGGCGCGCCTCCCCTGGGGGCGCCAAATAGTTGGAGGGGAGGCGCGGAAGGTTGATTCAAAAAAGATGGAAAAATGTTCAATGTTTCCCATACATTGATTTATTTGTGGCGGCCCACCACAATATCAACATTGACCACCACACAATGATTTTCCAGGTTGTACTAAATTGTGCTTAAATCTGGTTAGCATCATAACCACGCTGTGCTAATTTGTTAAAAACTGTTGTAGTCAAGTTAGTTCCGCAAACCAACCACCACAAATGGAATTCAATTCTGTGGGAAACACGTTTATATCATTTTAGAACTATCTATGTTTTTTTTTCAATGATTATGTAATTCTTAACATTAAAAAATCAAAATAAATCATAGAAGAGATGTACACTAAATCTTAGCAGAAAGCATTATTGATCCCTATCCTGTGTGAGAATGTATTGTGCCAAACTTCATAACGTCACTTAGCAACAGTGCCGCCAGCCGAACTAGCTGCAAGTTCCCAGTGAACGGTTAGCCCGAGAATTCTCGTCGGCAATTAAGCTTAAAAATTCCACTGGAGCTCCAAGTGGATTTGTACACTGTACAACACTGTTTACAGCTCTTCGAGTCACGGTAAATGTACATAGCAGTTATCTTGATTATATTCAGTATGATTTATCAGTATGACTACATGGGTTAAGATTTATAAGAGTGTAGATAAGATAAGAGGAGGAAAAGTGCCTTTTTGGAGATAGACAATGGAGTTCTATATTCTATTCCATTCTCAAGTTCTTTTCTTTGTTGTTTGTCCCACCTGGTTACCGTAACTATGTGCCATCACACTATTAGTTGTGTCATAAAAGATGCCAAGCAATGATGATGATGTCATAGAGGATCACTAAATGTGGGTCTGATCTTATGCTCACTCTTTTCTGAAGTATTGTAGAGGTTAGCTGGATTTTTGATTGCTGGTGCGCATGTGGGTATGAGACTTTGGGCTTTTCTTAACTGCTGCCGAGTGCAGCAGGAGAATGACCTTCCTGGGGAAGTGTACAAGGATGAGGGAGGGGAGATATGGGAAACCCTCCAAGAAAGAGAAAGGAGACTGAAAAAGTCCACCTTGGAAGAACTGAGACAAGAACTAGAAGCTCTGGGTGTAAAAGTATGTGTGGACAAGGGCCGCAAGAAATGCAGGAGTGAGAAGAAGGTGAGAAGGGAATATAGAAAACTTCTCATGAGAGAACTGAGGATCAATGATCTGGAAAAATCTAGAAACTCCTTGCAGGTGAAGAAGAAAACTGTGGAGAAGGAGAAGAGGAGCGGACTGATATGGTGGTGGAGGCAGAGGTGGAAGGCCAGGATGGGCCACAAGAGACGAAAGCAGAAATGGATGGAGAGAGAGAAGAGAAATAATATATAATGTCAGAGACGAGGAGAGAGGAAAAGGGCGGAGAAAGATGAGGAGATGGAGGAGGAAGTTAATGAGGAGAAGGAGAAAGACCATGTGGAGGTGCAGGTGGAGGAGGAGGAAGTTAATGAGGAGAAGGAGAAAGACCATGTGGAAGAGGAGGAAGTTAATGAGGAGAAGGAGAAAGACCATCTGGAGGTGGAGGAAGTTAATGATGAGGAGGAGAAAGACCATGTGGAAGAGGAGGAAGTTAATGAGGAGAAGGAGAAAGACCATGTGGAGGTGAAGGAGGAGGAAGTTAATGAGGAAAAGGAGAAAGACCATGTGGAGGTGAAGGAGGAGGAAGTTAATGATGAGGAGGAGGTGGAACATGTGGAGGTGAAGGAAAAGAAGGAGGAGGAGGAGCTGGAGAGTGAGGAGGGTCTGGGGCAGCAGAAAGAGGATGGGCAGAAAGAAGAAGCGGATGTGGAGAACGAGGAGGGAGAACAGGCTGCCATGGAGATTGATGATGCGGAGGTAGCAGAGGACAGGAAGGACAATGGAGGAGTGGAGATGATGTCAGCCGTCTCTCAGGGTTAGTATCACATTAGCAGATGGTACCCTTCACACGCTCTTCAAAAGAACTGCCAAACATATCAATACTGAGAGCTGACTAACAGAGTAGCTCCATTATAACAACTTCACTTAAATATATCTTTGATTCTACAGTGGCTCTACATGAGGAGGACCAAACAGAACACATGGGTGCCATGGAGGAAAGAACCCCTGAATGTGAGTATTTCACACGTTACGATTTAAACTAACTAGGGTTGTGTGAACTTTACTGAATCATGTCTTTGAATGTGGTGATTTCACAGTGGCTTTAACCGACTCTCAGGAGATGAAGACGAAGAAGAAAGCAAGAAGGGGCAAAAGGGGAAAGGGCATAAAACGACAGAAGAAGACAGCTGAGCGCACACCAGCACTGGTCATGGAGACTGACCGGCTCAGACTGGGGCAACCTCAGCATAGCCATGTCCAGCAGGCACAGGCAGGACAGAGGAGAGCCGTCAGAGGAGGAGGACCTGCGCCCAGGAGGGGACCCTGGACATATGAGAGTCCAGAGCACTGGTACCAGGGGCAGGACAGCAGGGGACGGAGAGGAGGCCAGATGTGGTGGCCGGAGAGAGGAGGAGGAAGAGGAGGAGGAGGAGGAGGAGGAGGAGGAGGAGGCCAGATGTGGTGGCCGGTGAGAGAAGAAGGAGGTTTCTATGGAGAATGGCCGAGGAATGAATGGATCAGGGAAGGAGGAAAGAGAGAGGTGGAGACACACACACACACACACACACACACACACACACATTACAAACATTAAACATTATATTTAAAATAAAAAAATCAATACAATTTTAAAATAATAACTATTTGTTCCTGCCAGATTTTTATTTAGCATCAAGAGATACATGCTATGAACGAACATGCATCAACAGATTACCGTCATGAATGAAATATGCTATATCCAGAACTAACCAGCTCACACTGCTGGTTAACTGCTCATAACTGAGACCAAATCACATTAAAATCCAATGTGAGAGCAGTTAGGGGCCCTCCACCCTCCCAGCCTGTGTGCATGGGGTTAAAGATGGAGCTGAGACCAGGGAGGACTATCTGGCAGGCAGAACTGTGTTGTGCTGCTTCCTCCCAAGGCCATCTGAACAGTGAGAAGTCTTCCTGATCACATGGAGGTTACAGTAAGTGCCTCTCCCCACCAGGCTGCCTCGACGTGCCCGACCCCAGACTGTGATGCCTGAGCAGGAGGGTGAGGTGAGGGGTGAGGGGGCATCTCCTGGGTCTTTATTATCACCATCTGAATTATTGTTCTGAGAAGTCCCAAGAACCAGATGAAATGCTTACAGTCTCTTGATCTCGCACACACACATTCACACACTCTTTCTAACTCTTTGTTTCGCCTTTCTCCCTCCCTTCCGCCATCTCACTATCTATGGGTCTGTTCGAAACAGAAGGCATCGCCTTGCTGTCTCGCTGCCATGATAGAGAGCTGTCATATAAGACATGACTTTGGAGTGAAGGCATCTTTTAAGAACGATGGTTTCAAACTGTCTCTTAACAGAACTTGGACACTACGGTATGACGTTAACACAAGCATAGAACGTTAAAATTGCTAACCGAAGCTAGATGGGTAATGGTAGAAAGTTGTCTGACAAATGGTATGTAAATAAGACCAGGCACCATCAATGGTTACAACAATGGTATAATCAAATAGTACAGTGTTTATTTCTCGCTAGATTTTTGACAAATCGAAGCAACTCCACTATCCCTTCTTCTCCTCTCCTCTCCTTCTGCACTCCACTATCCCTTCTTCTCTTCTCCTCCCCTCTCCTCCCCTCCTGCACTCCACTATCCCTTCTTCTCTTCTCCTCCCCTCCTGCACTCCACTATCCCTTCTTCTCTTCTCCTCCCCTCCTGCA
>NC_063203.1:9979913-9999913 GCF_017589495.1 Alosa alosa | reverse complement strand
CGTCCATTGATTCCCATTGTGTGATGTTAGCATGCCTTCCCCTGTGTGGGGGGCGGTAGCCTTTCCGAACCTTTCTGCCGATTGTATCTACAACTTTACCTTAAACTGTTTTTTTTTTTTGTAATGTTGATTGTTGTCATTGTATTTTTCTTTCGACAAAAATGTCTGCTAATAACTATAAACATAAACATAGGCAATTATCCTTAAAATGAGGTAGGCCTAGCTCTGAAGGCTCCCTTTTAAGAAGACCCTGCTCTCTGTGGGTACAATAAAAAACAACAACAAAAAAACGGTGCTACCTAGCTCAAGTTGCTGCAGCTAGCAGGCTAGAGCAGCCAGGCAGCTACAGTGCTACACTCTGGGGACATTTTTAAAATCATGCTCCAGAGTGTAGCAACGATTTTTTCTCTCTTACCAACAGCTGTGATCTCGAGAAACAGAGATCTATGTGATTTTTTTTCCCTTTAACTGTCCCCCACCCTCTCTTTAACCTGCTGTCCCCAAACTCAGAAAGTCCAGTTATGGGCTGTCACTTTCTGCCCCGCTCGCTGTCTAATCACTGCACAGCCTGCATTTGCTGTCGTGGGAGCTCATCTTTGTTCTCCCTCTGCTCCAGAATGATGTGCAGGTAACCAGGGTAACAGGGTAATCAACTAGATGTACCGCATAGCGGTACAAAATATGACCGCCGCTCAGGCCTGTACATCCGTTCCGCGAAAATAAATCACACTTCAATTTGTCTCCATATTTTACTCCATCCCCCACTCTTGAAACTTTTGTGTATGCTTGTTTGGCATGCCTGAGTGTGTGTGTGCGGCTGCACAGAAAGTAGCCTCCTGGTGCTGAAAAGGTGAATAGATTGTAGAATAGCCAAAGAAGATGTAGCATTGTTATAAAACATTTAAAATCTCTAAACAATCACAAGTAGGGCAGTTCATCACAGTTCATCCATTGCAACTGGATTGATGAAAGGTCACTTATACCTGTAGGCTACATTGTATTTGGGAAAGGCAAAAGGTATCAGCATAATGTTATTTATTTATTTATTTATTTATTTATAAACAAAAACATCTCTGTCAGTTCCATGCCGTTTTCAACAGCTATCAAAAACAAAGGTCATTTTTGGATGGATGGATTTTTTGTGAATGTTTCTTCTTCTACATAAGATTTTAATCATCTTTAGTTCATGTAATACTTTATTGTCAATGCACAAATTAAGTAACAGTAGTCTGAAACGTTATTAATGCACAAATTAAGTAACAGTAGTCTGAAACGAAATGCTGTTTTACATCTAACCAGTGGTGCAAATAACTGACATGTCCAAATGGGCCTTGATAAAATGCGTCGCTAGACTGTTCATACACATGTAACCCTACTTTTTAGAGTACTACCTGGTTAATTATCCAGTCTCGTTGAGGCGTGGAAGGAAGACGAGTTACAGGTGTGAAGTTTAACTTTCAGGAGCTTTATTTTACGGGACATGTACAACCAGCCAGCACACTCCTAACTCTGCTCTGCCTCCAACTTAACGCCTCCCCTAATTATCTTCCCCTAGATACATTCCCCGGAACCAATCTCATAACAGCATATCCATCATTTCCAAGACATCCACAAGGGCGCATAAACAAAATACAAAATTGACATTAACATATAAAATAAACAAAGCCATAAAATATACAGCTACAGTCTTCCCCTGCTACCAGAAGAAACGTCCCCGTTTAAAAAAAAAGACACAATCCAAAAGTATGACATTATACAACAATATACGATAAACACAAGATGTGTCAATATACCAATCAGGAACAGTATTATCAACTAACTCATGGGCTCATTCGCCCGGCAATTGCATGTATATATGATATACAGTATATTTTTGTTTTGAACCAACCACTTAAGAAAAGGAAAACACAAAATATCAAATATTTTTTTTTATCCATATGAAACATACGTGTCTGTGATGTGTGTGTACCTTTCCACAGTGTGTACCTTCCCACTACATCCCAAACCTACCAAGTGGCTTAACCACCCTTCCACTACGGGTAGTTTTAAGTGGAGCATTGGGAGCAAAAAGAGGGAACCTTTACTAGTAACGTTATGTGGAGATTTAGAGGGGCTGGATGGGGAGTAGAGTAAGGACTAGACAGGGCAGAGGCAGGAGGCCCTTGTTGGATAAGTGACTCACCCCTGTTACCCCAGCCGGAGAAACCGACTGATCAGTCACATATGGTGGAAGAGGTGGCTGAAATGGCAGAGACCCGGCTAATGCAGTTAGGCTAGAGGAAGATATATTTGCTCTAGAACTATCAACATGTGGCTCCGATGGTTGAGAAGTAGTTGGGTCTAAAAGAGAACCATTAAATGGCTTAAGATTTGTTATGGTGCACCACCCACCTACTGAGACTGGGGGTTTTGGGGTCTGTAATTTCATAGGTTACCCCTAGACTGTTCTCTTTGTCCAAACGCTTCAGGATCTTATAAGGGCCCTTCCATCTAGGAGCTAGTTTGTTGTGTTTTTGAGCAGGGTCATCCAATAGAACTAAATCCCCCTCTTCATGCGGATGAAAAGAAACCCTTTGTCATACTGCCCTTTCTGCTTCAATTTAGCAGCAATAGACCTATCCGCGGGCATCACTAAAGACTTGTGAAAGGCGTGCAAAGTTCCCGTCGTAAAGCCGCAGGTGTACCAAAGGTTGACGCTGACAGAACAGGATTCCAGTTTAAAGAGACATGAACAGGAAGAAGTGGTTCTCTACCGTGAGCAAGGAAAAATGGAGAGTAACCTGTGCTTGAGTGCACGCTAGAGTTGTAAGCTAGTTCTACCTGAGGTAGGTATCGATCCCACTCACCCCCACTTTGGTAAATGTACTTAGCCAGCTGGTCCTTCAGGGTCCTGTTTAGTCTCTCAACCATACCGTCCAGATTGTGCATGATATGGTGATGTCCGAGTCTTTTCAATACCTAAGGATGCACACAGATGTTTGACTAAGTCTGACTCAAACTGCCTTCCCTGGTCAGTATGTATTGACTCTGGCACCCCATGTTGGCGGATATACTGCTCAAAATGCACTGAGCAACCGTGAGGGCCGCTGATCCTTCAGAGGATATAAATTTGCAAATCGGGTAAAATAATCTACCACAGCTAAAATGTATCTGTTCCCCTGCGAAGTCACAGGAAGCTCTGTTATATCAGCCGCAATTCTCTGGAAAGGCCGTTCTGCATGAATGGACTGCAATGGTGCCCTTTCCTGTGGTGTGGGAGAGCTGCGAGACTGACAAGGCAAACATTCAGTGCAAAATTTGTAAATATCTCTTGACATGTACGGCCTATAACAGACCTGTCTCGGCCTCAACAGGGTAATGCTCGCACCTAAGTGTCCACAAAATGTATCACCATGCAGCCATTTTAGAGCTGTGGGAACGAGGGCTTCTGGAAGTACAACCTGATAAGAGGGAGGAGTGTGGAGATGGTCTGACTGCACGACAAAGAATGCCATCGTAAACCAGTAATTTAGGAAATTCCTGCCACAGCTTCCGCAGTGCAGGAGGAGACTGTTTAAGCTGACCCAACGATGGCCTATGTTTACCTTCCTCCAGCCAGGACAAGGCAGTACGAAGACAAGCGTCTGCCTGCTGTTGGGCCTGCAACTCTTCCGTATCAATAGACAATGTAAGCTGTGTGTCAGATATGCTAGGGGACAGGCTGCTCTGCTGTTCACCCATGGAGGGAATTGCGGGCTGTGACGTACCAGTAGAAATGACACACTGAACAGCTTTGGCAACCATCTCAGGGGAACTAGGCCTTCTCGACATTGAATCAGCGTTTGCATGCTGCTTTCCTTCCCGATGTATAACAGCAAAATCATAGACATCTAACTCAAGCAACCAGCGTGCGCGGCGGCCCGTGGGGTCGTTATCCACCTGGGCCTTCCTCAAATGTAAAAGTGGTTTATGATCAGTGATAATGGTGAAACAAGTGCCTGACAGGAAATGTTTAAAATGACGCACTGACCAAACTATGGCCCATAACTCTCGGGTCATAAGTGGACCATTTCCTTTCCGTTGGTGTCGGTGTGTGACTTGCATATGCAATCACACGCTCTCTCCTATCCTGCCTCTGGGCCAATACAGCCCCTATACACTCCTGTGACGCATCAGTATAAAGCAAGAACGGTTGTGTGAATACAGGATGAGCCACAATAGGGGGATTGGTCAAAGCATGCTTAAGAGATTGAAATGAATCATCACACAAAGAGGACCAATGAAACACAGCCCCTTTGGAGTTAGAGCATGAAGTGGGGCAGCTATGACTGAGAAATTTTAACAAACCGCCTATAGTAATGAAAGCACAGCCCTACAAATGCTCGCTTACCTCTGTGGCAGTCCGTGGAGCCGGCCAGCTACGCGACTTTGTCAAGATTTTTACCATCTGGTTGAAGACCCTGACTGGACACCACATGTCCCAAGAAGGAGACTTCCTTACACCCCACATTTGCGCGGGTTTAATTTGAGACCAGCGGAACGGAACCGTTTGAAAACTTTTTTCCAGGCTACTCAAATGCTCAGAGAATGTCCGCCAAATACCAGGACATCATCCAAATAAATGAGACACACTTTCCAGTGTAATCCCGAAGAACTAACTCCATGAGTCTTTGGAATGTTGGGGGAGCATTCGTAAGACCCATGGGCATGACTTTAAACTGATACAAGGCACTGCCGGTGTTAAATGCAGTTTTCTCCTTGTCCTGTTCATTCAACTCCACTTGCCAATATCCGCTTACTAAATCAATGCTACTAAACCAACACGCCCCAGACAAGCTATCAAGGGCATCAGCAGGACGTGGTAATGGGTAGGAGTCTTTGAGCGTAACTGCATTCAACTTCCTAAAAAAAAACGGTAAGTGCCATCTTTCTTTTAACTAACACAACCGGCCGAAGGGCTACAAACTTTCTTCAATAACATCTTGTGAAAGGAGCTGTTCGACTTGCCGGTCGATTTCAGTTCTTAAGTGGACAGAGGTTCGGTAAGCTTTTTGTCTTATGGGTGAGGCATCGCCAGTGCGAATACTATGACGTACCCAACTAGTACGCCCAAAGTCATGCTCATGAGAACTAAACACGTCACAGTATTGTCTGAGCAGACCCTCTAACTGCTCTCTCTGCTCACTGTTCAGAGCTGCGTGATTGAGGTTGACAGGTAATGGGGATGTATGTGGTTCTGACTGAGTCTGCACCCGAGCTACTGTGGCATCAATCAAAGAAAACTCCTCCCCCTTCTGTTGAACTAAAGAATGAAGGTCCCCCAGTCTGGTGTTAACTGGTACATAACAGGCATCTTGGGTTGGATTCATAACACGTATCCAGGCCACCCCCTTCTTAACTGGAGTAACTGTGCGTGCTGCAAAAAGACCTGGTAATGTATGGGTTTCAGGTTCTAAAACCCCAGTGTAGTTACACAAAAGCTCTGGTTCCCCTATGGTGGGCTGTATCTTAGCTAGCACATTCATTTCTGACATGGCAGGTACCGTGAAGGAACCTAACGTAATAGCACTACATTTCAGTGGGGCCTTTTGTGCTGAACATAAAAGTGGTACAGACCAATCCCACAAGCATAGGTTATTCTCTCTCAGGTTGATTATGGCATGGTGTTTGCTAAGAAAATCCCAACCTAATATAGCCCGGATTGAGATGAATTTCTGACAACATGGACATTGTGATTGAAAACCTCCCTCACCTAGTCTGATAGAAATGACAAGCATACCTAAAGTGTCGAGATATTCACCAGTAACAGATTTAGCAAGGATGTAAGACTTCTGTATAGGCTTCCTCATTAGAGAGGGAATAGACATTCTTAAAGATTCACTAATCAATGAGATTTCTGAACCTGTATCTAAAAAGACTTCAGTGGCAGTGTTCTCAATGACAGCAAACACAAATGGTGTAGGGCTACTACGAGTTACCAGTTCAGTTTGTTGTTTGGGCCCCATTCTCACCAACAGCAGACACTTGGGGCCATAGTACCTGCTACCATGCGTTTCCCTGCACCTCGCGATCGTCCACGTCGAAGCTGACATGGTGGCGTTCATAGGATGGTGTTCGTCGATCTCTGGCACCTGCCGGGCTGTGTGCTCTGCGATACGATGACCCACTAGAGTACCTAGATGCCTCTTGCTGTGCAGGACGATGTGGTGATGGGCTGACATGTCGACTGTGGTCAGGGCTCCGGCGACTGTAGTAGCTGTCACGGCCACTAGAGAAGAATCGGCTGTTGTAGTGGTTTGGTGAAGACTGAGGTGAACTTCGAGTAGCGGCGCCCCTCTCTGGTGAATGACTGCCCCGCATATCCATCCGGTGAGAAGCTCCGCTGCGATGATCTAGCAGAATGCAGGTACCTCTGCGGTGATGCATGTGGAGAGGAGCGTGAGGCAGCTCCCTCCTGTGGGCGATGGGACCGCTCTGGAGATCGCTGCCGCAGCCTGAGGACCTCCTCACGGTTGGGTTGTGAAGATGCACGCTGTTTTCAATTGACCCACCTCCAACCTCAAAGACTGGACCTCAGCCGACAGTTGTTTGATGGCTGACACGACTTCAAGTGTTTGGTCTGAGGTGACCGCTGCTTTGGTGGGAGACCATTGCTGTGAGGTGCTTAACTGGTTGTGAGGCATTAGTGCCTGCATCTGTGGAGGGTACAAAACCAGCAGCTTGTGGCTGTGGTGCAGCCAGATCGAAGAGCCTCTTGCCAAAGCCTCCCTACACGCTACAGCCAGGGTTTCTTCCAAGGTAGTAGCCCCGTGCTCGTGACACTTAACTTGCAGCACAGGGTCTAGTCCAGCAACAAAACGTCGAAAACGCTCCATAGCTTTAGCCGGCTCTCCATAATTGGGAAAAGCTTCAAAAACTAGCCTAGTTATCTCTGCAGCAAAACTTCTGCTGCCCTTAGGCAAGCACTGCCTAGCATTCACAAAAGTCTGAAAATGTTGCAAAAACTATTTGCCGCCAAAAACTTTGTTCAGTCTTAAAACACATGCGTCATAATCTTTCTGTGTGGCAGGCGGAAAAGATAGCCAGTATGCTAAGGCATCACCACTTAGCCTAGTTGGCAAAATGGTGGCTAAATCCTGTTGCTGAGATGCAGGGCAAGCCCGCACTGCTAGCTCTAATCTGGCTTTCCACAGAGAAAACTTTCTTTGTCCTTACCATCACCATGATAGCACGGGGAAGTTCGACCCGATAATGAATCACTGCGGATGTAATGTTAGTAGCACTGCCATCACCACCAGCAGTAACGTTAGTAGAAGTGCTTTTCGCTGGTATTTGCCCCATTCCGTGGGGAAAACAGTACAATATCCTCGTCCCCGAGCTCATGTTTCCACCGTGTTATTATATCAGCCAAAGTCCCAAACACGAAACTAGCAGTCGATAAACGTTAGGAAAACCCAAGCAAATGTGTCAGCAAAGTCCATCCATGCAAAACTGCATTCACCGCTTAACTTGACTAGCCGTGGTAACGTAAACTTAGCTGTCCCACACAGTAAAAAAAAAGGTCTTCAATAATCGACCAAAAACACGGCTGCCACCAGTCTGTAACCCTACTTTTAGAGTACTACCTGGTTAATTATCCAGTCTCCGTTGAGGCGTGGAAGGAAGACGGGTTACAGGTGAAGTTTAACTTTCAGGAGCTTTATTTTACGGGACATGTACAACCAGCCAGCACACTCCTAACTCTGCTCTGCCTCCAACTTAACGCGTTCCCCTAATTATCTTCCCCTAGATACATTCCCGGAACCAATCTCATAACAGCATATCCATCATTTCCAAGACATCCACAAGGGCGCATAAACAAAATACAAAATTGACATTAACATATAAAATAAACAAAGCCATAAAATATACAGGTACACACATTTTAAAGGAGAATTCGGTGTGATATTGACCTAAAGTGTGTTGAAACATGATACCGAAAGTGTGAACGTATGTCTCATAGCCCATCTCGGCTTGTCCCCTGCACTTGCGCTAGTCTGGTGCTAGTTAGCTGATGCTACCAACAGCTTTTTCAATGGTGGTGCTTCGCATCGGACTGCCATGCAAATAAATCACTGTTTTACACCATTTAACGAGGCTCAATGTATCTCCACACTTCATTGGTAGACTTCGAGGGCCCTGACATTTAAAACGAGACATTGAGAACTTTGAAAAGCACTGGTAGTTTACTTACAAGACGATTTATACAGACAGTATCTTCACGAAGTTTAAGCGTTTGCAGCCATCTTGAATTTAGTCACGATAAGCCGAAGGACGGTAAGAATGAACAGGTATGATAAGGGATCAGATTCCAAAAATAATTCCGTGGAAATGCATGGATTCCAGTTGCTGCTACTGGAAGAAATTGGAATCCATGCATTTCCACTGAATTATTTTTGGAATCTGATCTCTTATCATAACTGTTCATTCTTACTCGTTCTGAACATCTTAACTGAAGATAGGGGCGATTAAAGCAGAATAATATTGCATTTTCATTTTTTACCGGGGGGTGCAAATCACAAATGAGTGATTATGGGCCAGATTGATGTGGGCCCTTGAGACCAACATACCATAAAAGATTATTCATCCTCAGTGCCACGGTCCAGGTAGTTATTTAGGAAAAACTGACTAACTTTTTTTGCGGTTCAGGGGGCCCAGCACGGGGTTATGGGGAGGGCCCCGGGGATATTTTTCCTAAAAGTCTAGTGGGGCTACATACCCACCAAATTTCATGTGCCCGGTGGTTCGGCGTCCCGGGTATCGTTGACCAAAAATTCAGGAAGTAGATGACGGGAAAAAAAAAAAATAAGAAATTGACAATCCCTATATGACCGCTTCGCTAGCGGCGGTCATAATAAGCTATCTGAGCTCTTAGACACAAGGTCAAGCCTGTTCCTGGACGGAGCTGGTAGCCGAGGAGGTGTGTTCAGATTCCTCATGTAGAGTTTCCTTTGTCAGGATATCTGTCAGGATATCTTTACAGTATTTACATGCCTGATGGACTGTTCACAGGCCTTCCTAAAAAGACTATTAAACAGCTTCAGGTGATACAAAATGCAGCAGCTAGGACTCTAACAAAAACTAAAAGAACTGACCACATTACTCCAATTCTTAAGTCCTTGCACTGGCTTCCAGTAAGTCACAGAATTGACTTTAAAGCACTATTGCTTGTTTATAAATCAGTAAATGGAGCAGGACCTAAATACTTGTCAGACATGCTTCAGCAGTACACACCTTCTCGTCCTCTCAGGTCCCAGGTGAAAAACCTGCTAGTAAAACCTACAGTTAGAACTAAACATGGTGAAGCAGCTTTTTAGCTGCTATACGGCTCAGCTGTGGAACCAACTTTCGGATGACATTAAAAGGCCCCAACTGTAGCCAGTTTTAAATCTAGACTTAAGACCAAACTGTTCTCAGGCGGCTTTCTGCTAACTGTGCCGAAGTTACAAATTCTGAATCTGCCTCGATAATTATTCTACTTTGTCTTTTATTACTTTTTTTACTACTTTTGCCTTTGTTTTTGCTTACTAATTATTCTTTATTTTTAAATGATTTTACCTTGTGTTTTATGTTTTCTTTTTATTATGATCTTTACCTTTTAACTATTCTTTGACTATATTGCCCTTCTATGCTTTTATTTGTTATTATCGTTTGGTTTTGTTTATGTAAAGCACATTGAATGACCTCTGTGTATGAAATGTGCTATATAAATAAACTTGACTTGACTTGACTTGACTTGATGTTTTTATATTGGATTCTTTCTGTCAAAGGTGTTCAGTACAGTATGTACACAATGTTTTTAAGCCTTTGTAGGTCCCACCCAGAAAGACTTTTCTTGCTTTTCCAGATCTACTTAGCTGTAATAACATAAATCAATTTTTATTTTATGAGCCTCTACCAAATGGTTGAGCTGACCGATAAGGGTAACAGAATTTAGCATTGGATTATCTTACTTACTAAACACTATATCTCAATAATGCCTTTAGGCACATGCTTCAAATTTAGTAGCCTACCAATGTTTACTTGGATTTAATGTAGGACTGATGTGATTTTGGAAGTCAAAGGTCAAAATTCAAGGAATGAGATACCTGATGAGCGTCTCATGGTAGGCTATATGCTTTAAATTTAGTATGTTGTTGAATGTTCAAGCACTGTAGACTCAAAGATGATCTGATAGGTTTCTAGTGGTAAAAATCAAGGTCCAAGGTCACTGTAACCATGAAAGGCCCATTCTTGTGAATGCTATAGGCCTACCTCAAGAATGGATATACTATATACTATATGTATGTTTTTATGCGCTATTCATTTTTTGGAATTGCATTTAGTTGCTTAAATTAGCATTTTTGGGAAATTACACAGACCCTTATCGGTCAGCTCAACCATTTGGTTAAGCATGTTTTTAAAAAATTATTAGACCATCAAAATATGTAGATTTTTTATGGAAATGAATATGTGTGTTCTATGACCTCTTTTCAAAAATATTGTGCGGGAAAATATTGCTGTACTTGAAAACATAGTGTTACAAATGTGATTACTGAATTCATGAACGCTTATGTCTTTTAACCATGCATACTGAAATGATGTGGCCTAAAACATTGAGTTGTAGAAATGGCTGCATGAGGTTAGATTATAGTCAGTTTGTTTTGTAACAGAATAGGATGGGTCAAAATGTGCTCTACCAAATGGTTGAGCTGACCTAAAAAGGGTTAAGTATATTTTCTGGTCTTTTTATGCCTTTAATCAGACAGACAGTGAGAGGGTGACAGGAAGCCAGTGGGAGAGAGAGAAAGAGAGAGAGAGGGTGGGATGGAGAAATGACCTGAGTAAGAAATTACCTGTGCTTTGTACACACGCTACATTATGGCCAAGCAGGCTTACCATCAGACAACTCAACAACGAGAGACAATTTCCTCTATATGTGTATTCACACCATTAACCTACTATAACTTCCCAACTCTGCACAGTATCCCATTAACTGCATGACAGTAGGCTATTTACAATATTTTCTGTAAAGTAAAGTTTGTAAACACATGAATGCACGCACAACTTTTGTTTGAGCAGGAGAGAGAATAACAACGCACGGACGCAGCAATTACAGAAATTGTAGGCTACTTGCTACTTTCTTTTATTATCTATGGTTGTTGGTTTTCAGCACACAATAAGCTGATTTAAGCTAATTCACTAACTCAAGACTTCTCAAGGCCATCATGGATATAAAACGTTTTTGAAAACAATGAAAGGATGGAGGGAGCAAAGGATGGAGGCAGCAGAGCTAGGAGTTATTTCAGATGGGCAAGGTAGGCAAAATTGTGGTGCTTGTCAAAACATTATCGTTACAGCTGGAATAATGATTATAGGCTGATGTTACAGCTAACACGATGTTTAAAGCCATAAACAACCGTAAATTTGGACAAAACTAAAGGTAACTTTAGCCTTTATAGGGCTGTATAAAGATATAGGTCGTTATCAGGTGTTGTTGTAAAGATATTGCATGTGGATGTTGTACTATGTAGGCTACTTTTCAGGTGACCAATGCACAAACGAAACCGGGAAACGGACAAATATTATCAATGCTTTGAATGTTTCGGTGCGTGCACAGGGGTGTCTGTAGATGGGTGTGCATAGCATTCATTCATTCCTGCAGGCACCCCTGTGGTCATGCATGCACTCTTTAAATATCATCTGAATAAAGCACCACTGACTTTAGGTTTTTCCTTGTCTGTGGCGGAATTGTTTTCTGAATCTGCAAAATAGCACCAGGGAACGTTTGCTCCATCTCCTCTCCTCTTTTCGCTGAACCACCCCCAGGAGCGCAAGTTCATTTCCTAATTTAACGACGTGCGTCTGTGAAGGGAAAATTCAGCTGTGCGTCCATTGCAAAATAGGAATGATACAAGGGCCAGTGTACAAAGTCAATTGCGCTACGTGCAAGATAGAGCCCTAGGCCTATATCTTTGACTTCCTTAACCCCAATTTTATCTAATAAAGAGCCATTGATTTTCTCTTTCTCTGAGTCTTTGTCCTTCACACACACACACACACACACACAAACACACACACACACACACACACACACACACACATGTACATTTAAAAAGACACATCCCCAAAAACTCACTGTTTGCTTGGGTTAATATAAGCTCATTTAGACAGAGATATCTTCGGTATACCAGCAGATATTGTGGGAAAACAAATTTCATCTTAGTAAACCCTCACAAAAATGCTAAAGAAAGAAGATCATATAGTCAAGCAGCTTCACATTCTGTACAGACACAAACAGCAGAAAGGCCAATCTTGTTATCAAACCTGGGTGTCAATCTGTGCACACACTCACACACACACAGACATGCAGACACGCACACACACTCTCTCTCTCTCTCTCACACACACACACACACACACACACACACACACATTCCTCCTCAGACAGGTTCCTGATGTATTTGAACCTTGTTAAATTCAGTATGTCAGGTAGTCTTCACTTCAAAAACAGGGTGAGAAGAGGCTTTTCTTATTATTATATCATGCGCACGCACACACACGCACACACACACACACACACACACACACACACACACACACATATACAAAGAATTTCTAAATGTAAATCTGGCAGGGTCTTGGTTAGAGGGCATGTGAAATTAAGTCCTGAGAGGGAAATGTGCAAGATGAAATTGCTGTGGCTTTGCAGCCCAATACAAGCCGAATATTAATAAGAAAGAAGAACGAACACACACACACACACACACATATACAAAATAGCATGAATAGCACATCTAACGAAACCGGTAGAGTAAACTATTCCACTTGACACTTGAATCATTTTCATCAACAGTTTTTACATTGACGCAAACTACTATCCATTTATACAACTGTCAGATTCTGTATGTGCACACATAAATAGGAATTTGAGTGTATCCTTTTTGTGAGTGTGAATATTTGTGAGCTACAATATCACAAAGTCCCTATCTCCCCTGAATAATCAAACTGACATGCCGTGTGTGTGTGTGTGTGTATGTGTATTTTTGTGTGTTTGTCTATGCAGATGATAGATGTTCCATATGCATTGGCCATCTATCATAGTTTGTCAGGTGTATGCATGGCCTACCATCAGTGTATGGTACCCCAACATACTGAATGTACATACAATGAACATACTGTGTGTTTGTCAATATACAAGCACTTATGTGTACACACTAATAGCAGTGGTATGGTCATAATGGAGTTAACCATCCATCACAATTTGTCAGCTTTACATGTAAGAGAATGTGCACGTACACCAACATAATACTGAATGTGTGTACTGTCTACTGTATGTGTTTGTGTTAGATAGATAGAGAGATAGAGAGAGAGAGAGAGAGAGAGAGAGAGAGAGAGAGAGTAGATGTAGAGCCAGGGCAGAAACACTATTAAATGATCAATTTTAGATTCACTGATAAGTAACTTAATGGTGTTTGACGCTGTGTGTGTGTGTGTGTGTGTGCGCGCGCATGTGTGTGTGTGTGTTTCAACACTTTTTCACGCAATCTGATTGGAAGCCACTCACTGGCCAGATAGGGATTAAAGAGCCAATTTCACATGTTCGCTGTAACAGCAAGAGAAAGGGAGAGAGCAAGAAGAGACAGAGTTAGGGAGAGGAGAGGGAGAGCGAGGAAAGATAGAGTGATTAAAGGGAGGAGAGGGGAGGAGAGGAAATAAAAGAGATTTGATTGGACAGCGTCTTCTATTAATAACACAATCAGAGGAAAGGACCCCCCTACTCCCCTTCATCTTGTCCATTCATCTGAGCTGCTGTAGGCTTTCTCTCTCTCTCTCTCTCTCTCTCTCTCCCTCTTTCTCTGTATCTATACTCCGCTTGTCTCTCTCTCCGTCCTCTTCTCTCTCCATCTCTCATCTTTTCTCCATCTTTCTTGCCATTCTTTCTCCCTCCATCCTGTCTGACGTGTCCAGCTAATGCTAGCCAGTTAAGTGATTTGTGAGGGTAATTTGCAGCCCATAGAGAGAGAGAAAGAGAGAGAGAGAGGGATGAGGGGAAGAGAGAGATGGGAGAGGATGAGTACAGATGAAAGGAAAGAAAGGAGAGAGAAGAGGAGTGAGTGATGAGTGAGGGGAATATGGGGCCACATGAACAGTGCTGATAAGAGAGATGCAGTGCTAATACATCTCTCTCCCTCCATTCCTTTATCCTCCTCTCTCTCTCTCTCTCCATCTCTTTCTCTCTCTTTCTCTCCCCATTTTCTGTCCCACCACTCCTGTGTAGCTCTCTTCTCATACATTGATTCTCTTCTCCCTCTCTGTCCCCCTCTCTCAAAAAACACACACAGATGCACAGACACACACACACACACAAACACACACACACACACACACACACACACACACACACACACACACACACATACAAGCATGCACACATACAATCTGCCCCCTACCAGCATTCTTGATTCATAATTTGGCAACACATACACACACACACACACACACACACACACACACACACACACACACACACACACACACACACTGGTGTTTGAAAAATTGGGTGCCCATTTTCTGATCCCCCTGCTGAGTTTGGAAGCATTGCCAAACCTCCAGATGACCCATTTTTCTGTGAAACAAAACTCTGCATACACACACGCACACATATACCGCACACACGCATGCAAACACACATGTGTGCACACACGCATACACACATACATACACACATACAAACACACACACACACACACACACACACACATACACAGAGAGAGAGAGAAAGAGAGAGACGGGCAGAAAACAATTGAGTTCCAAAATAGAATAGCTGTGGGAGTAAAAATGTACTCTGTGTTTTAGTGAAAGGAAATGTTAAACCGGGACAAAGTCATTTTGATTGGAGGAGACATGTCACATGGGGGTGGGATAAAGGGGGGGTGCTGTGATTACTGCTGCTTGAGCACTTACTTAGCAATTATCCCCTCCTCTCCTCCTCTCCAATTCAACCTGCCATTTACCACAAGCTTGTCTCCAAAGCCAGTCGTTGTGACAATCAACAAGGAAACAGGAAGTAGATGACCATTCTCTTCTAGTACAATCTTTTATTTCCTCATTTGAATGACAAACAGATCAAGACAAGGCTGGTGTAGAGAATAAGGGAGGGGAATGAGGAATGGCTGCTTGGAGGCCAAACTATCTAAACATACACTGATAAAGACATCATTGAAGTTTCATATGAAGTTGCAGACAAACCTCCATATCCCATTAGGCACTGTACAGTATACAGTGTATACACATACATAAGCACAAATACAAATGCACACACACAACCATATATACACGCAGAGATAGATAGATAGATAGATAGATAGATAGATAGATAGATAGGAGACAGAGGCTGGCAGACAGGTGCACGAGCACACACACACAAACACAGACACACACACACAAAAAGAGAGAGAGAGAGAGAGGCAAATGTAGCTGAAGACGGTGAGCAGCTGAGCAGGGGATTCAATTAGAGACAATCAATAGTGAGTGATGGCATCTCTTAACAGCGCTGAGAAAAAGCTTTTATAAGCCACAACAGAAACCTTAGCCTTCTCTCTCCCAGATAACAAGATTAGCACAGGGATACATAAACAGGGATATATATATATATATATATATATACACTCTATCTCTTACTCTCCCTCTCTCTCTCAGTTCAGTGGCATTGTAGCCCTGTATGTGTTCTTTAACCGTTCTTTTCACCTTGCTTTCTGCTCTCTCTTTCCCTCTCTCTCTGTCATTCTTCTTCATCTTGCCCCTCCCTCTCTGAGGTTCTGCCCTTTTCTCCATGACCCACTAAGCCCTCTCATCCCCTCCTGATGCCTGAGGTGTGATATTACCTACAGAGAGAGAAAGAAGAGAGTGAATGCGAGAGAGAGAGAGAAAGAACAGAGAGAGACAGCAGCTGTGTCCCTGTGTCCCTTTTGCCACCTTAATCCACACAAACCTTTTGGATTTTTGTACCGCATCACCTTTGGCTCAGATCAAACATCTCACCCTTCCTCTGTTGCATCGTGTGCCAACCCTGTGACGTCATGGGTCTCACAAGTTGGGCATGCTGGAGCAATGTCACCGCCTAACAATTAATTGACCCGGGTTAGATTCCCGAGCCTGCCAATTAAGTAAGTGGTAAACCTCCTAATAGAAGAGCTGTATGGATTCATTCTCCTAACAAAACAATGCCATGGGGCTCTTGTTGTAGGAGGTTTACCACTTACTCTGAGTTAACTTACCCAGGTTTGTCACTAAATCACATATTTGGAATACTCCCCAGGACATAACAATGAATGACAACATCCACACCACATATAATGCTAACGCCATTAACAACTATGTAGTTGGGGGATCACTACATGATTCTAAGTGATTCTAAGAACAATAAAAAGCTGACAAGTCATCGGAATACATCGGACAAGTCATCGGAATACAAATTTTAGACATCATATCAAGATTTATCAACGATTTATCACTTTGAAAAGACTTTTCGTCAGTCGATTTGGACACTCATATCATTAAAGTTACGTTTGTCTTTATTGATATGTTCAGCTTATAGTCATAATGGTGGTTATGGTGGCATAATTTGGGGTACTGCCCCCAAATTGGTGAATAAAACATCAACGTGGGAGAAGCGTTTGATTCTATTAAATGTAACTGAGTACAGAAACTGCCTTAACAAGATTAATTCTTTTAGCAATTGTCAATAAATGGCACGAGAAAGTTTCGACTGAGAGTTATCTGTGAATCAGCGGGGTTAAGGGTAACATTAAATTTCCAAGTTTTGTTAATTTCAGTTACACTGCCAGAACTATCTTGAGTAGTCTCATTGTAGAACTGTTTTCAAGGGCCAGACTGCGCCATAACACCACATAGTCATAAGATGCACCTTATTCTCACATGAATGAACATTCCCTAGAATGTCCATATGAATAGTCTTAATAAGTAATGTGTAGTAGTTAGTTGCACCTAGTTAGCTATGTTACACTGACGATACAAAGTTAGCTAGTTAGCAAGCTAATGAAGCTAACATTGAATGTTAGTTACCAAAGAAATTTGTTGTCAACATCTGGAAATTGAGGGTGAATTAGGTTGATAGCATACATTGGACAGTTGAGTAAATGCAATTCATTGAAACTGTTGTGTTTAGGCCCCAGCCGTGGTGCGGCTGGCTGGGGCACCTACACCGTGCGCCGGCGACCCGGGTTCAGTTCCCGCATCGTGATCCTTTCCGGATCCCACCCCGACCCTCTCTCCCACTCGCTTCCTGTCATTCTCTACTGTCCTGTAAATTAAAGGCATAAAAGGCCAAAAAAAATAAATAAAAAAAAAGTATGTTTGGAAACAAACTGAACCCCATCTGCATTTTAAACCAATGTGTAAAGTGTAACTGCTAGCGGTTTCCCCCATTGACTCAATGGTCAGCATGCCTTCCCCCTCATAGGGGCGGTAACCTGCATGTCGAACGGATCTATAGTTATTGTTCCTGGTGTGAACAGCCCCTTACTTCTAAAGGTTTCTCAGGCCCATCACCACACAATGGCCTCACACACAGTTTCTCCCTAAAGCAGAGTTTTAGTCCAAAACTAGCGAGCTTATTGACCCCCACAGCATCCAAGATGATACCAAAACCAGGAGCCTATAAACAACATCTCAAGGAGTAGTAAACAGTTGGATACTGTTACTTTCCAGGCCCCTTACAGGAATACACCTACACAGCTTCAGGAAAAGGTCTATTGACTCCAAGCTTATTTTGAAAAAGGTTTGAAGGACTTTCAGGGGTTTTCTGGGGCCAGGCAAAGACACAAGGAGACAGTGGTCAGGCTCCAGTCTCAGATAACCCACAGTCAAACTGATCTAAACTCAATAAGGCTCAAACACACACAAACAAACACACACACACACACACACACACACACACAGATAGACAAAGTGGCCCCGTGCTGGGCTATCACAGCGGTCACTGGAATACAAATCACTACACTTCAGAGAAAGATGATGATGTCAGCTTTCTCTGTCTGTTGGTTTGTTTGTGTGTGTGTATGTGTGTGTAGTGTGGCTTTTGGCTACTTTTCAACTAAGGGCCTCCAGAGGTCAAGCCATTGACAGCCAATCATGGTGAGGGCAGAGAACAGTCTGTTTGCATTCTCTCTGTGGGTGTTGTGAGAGCAGCCGTGTATATTAATAGAAACACACACAAACACACACACACACATACTGTATATACACACACACACACACACACAGATGTACACACACACACACACATTTATGCATATAAACACACATACACTCACACAAATGTACACACACACACACACACACTCCGACTGAGGCAGTGTTTATTAACCAAAAGATGCTCCCCTCACCCTGGTGAATGTCAGCTGTCATCCATCCCTGCAGACAGTCCAGTCAACAACACACACACACAGTCTTTGTCTCTCCTTGTCACTCACTCTCTCACTCTTTCCCTTCCTCAGAGCCACACACACACACACACACGCACTTTCTGTCACACACAACCAAACTTTATTTCTCTCTCTGAATTAAACAAACTGTTTTGCCAATACAGTAAAGGATACACACGAGGATATGCACACACTTTTTGTCTCTCTTTCTCTCTCTTTGCACTGTCTGTCTGTCTGTCTCTCTCTCTCTCTCTCTCTCTCTCTCACACACACACACACACACAACAAACACAAAAAACTGAATAAAAATACTTTTGTTGCTAAGATACCATTCACATGGCGTGGGATAACAGAGGGTTCAGGAAGGGGAGAGTAAAATGTGTGTGAGTAAGTGTGTGAGTGTGTGTGTGTGAGAGAGAGAGAGAGAGAGAGAGAGAGAGAGAAAGAGAGAGCATGTGTGTGTGTGTGTAAGAGAGAGTATACAGTATGTGGTGTGTGTGTGTGAGCATGCATGTGCATGTGTGTGTGTGTGTTTATGTTAGTGTGTGAGCATGCATATGCATGCTCACACACTAATGTGCCTGTGTGTATGGGAGAGAAAGAAAGAGAGAGAGAAAGTGTGTGTGTGTGTGTGTGTGTGTGTGTGTTAAAAGCAGCATTAGGCCACTCTGTAATTAGCAAATGGTGTGATTATATTACAGTATGATTATATCTCATTGTTCCACACTTTTACATCACAGCACAATACAGCCCACTGGGGGAAAAGAACGAATGAGAAAGGACGAATGAGCTGGAGAGTGGAGAGCAAAATGGAAGGATAGAGGTGAAGAGAAGGGGAGAAAGAAGGCAGCAGAGAGGAGAGAGAGAAAATGGGAGAGAATGAGAGGGAGAGAAAGCAAAAATGAACGACAGAGAGAAGGAAAGGGTGGAAGGATGACAGAGAGGATATATATTATGATAAGTAGACTTAGTGTGTATTGTGTAGACTTAGTGTGTGTATTGTGGCTCCACAAACCTACTTAGGAGAGAGACTTTTCCCGATCCAGCCTTCCCATGCCTTATCCCGACGCATGTCTGTCTTAAGGGATTGTGTCAGTGTGACTACAGTGAACTTGCTCCCTTCTAGCTATCTTCTCAATCCTTCCTCTTTTTCCACACTCCTGCTGCATCCATCCTCCTGTCCCTCCCTGCTGTGCGGATAGTTGAAGATGCTTTTTGTAGGTTATTGACGGGAATCTCTGGCTGTGTGTGTGCGTCTGTCAGTCAGAGCTCACCAGCTGGAGTTAAATTTTCATATTCTGGGCAGGCGCGAGCTCAAGACTTTAGCCCTCCAACCAGCTTGGGTTTGCACTGTGTGTCTCTGGTCTCCTTCATGCTCTATCTATTTTCCACATTTACACTTCTGAGGTGCCATTTTCCTCAGCGTTTCCTACATTTTTGCATTCTAGAAAGTGCTTTTATCTGATAATATCAGTTGGCTTCGAGGATTTTTCTGATCTTTTATGTGTTCAAACCCATGATCTTGGTGTTGTCATTGTCTAATTTTTTTCCAGT